>NC_034183.2:67729701-67776002 GCF_002021735.2 Oncorhynchus kisutch
CGGCGGACAGAGAGGGGGCAGCCAGGGTAGCGGGGGTTAATCGCTGTGCCAGGGCTGAGAGGGCAGCTAGGAGAGAGAGAGCTGGCGCGGCGGACAGAGAGAGGGGGCAGCCAGGGTAGCGGGGGTTCATCGCTGTGCCAGGGCTGAGAGGGCAGCTAGGAGAGAGAGAGCTGGCGCGGCGGACAGAGAGAGGGGGCAGCCAGGGTAGCGGGGGTTAATCGCTGTGCCAGGGCTGAGAGGGCAGCTAGGAGAGAGAGAGCTGGCGTGGCGGACAGAGAGAGGGGGCAGCCAGGGTAGCGGGGGTTAATCGCTGTGCCAGGGCTGAGAGGGCAGCTAGGAGAGAGAGAGCTGGCGCGGCGGACAGAGAGAGGGGGCAGCCAGGGTAGCGGGGGTTAATCGCTGTGCCAGGGCTGAGAGGGCAGCTAGGAGAGAGAGAGCTGGCGCGGCGGACAGAGAGAGGGGGCAGCCAGGGTAGCGGGGGTTAATCGCTGTGCCAGGGCTGAGAGGGCAGCTAGGAGAGAGAGAGCTGGCGCGGCGGACAGAGAGAGGGGGCAGCCAGGGTAGCGGGGGTTAATCGCTGTGCCAGGGCTGAGAGTGCAGCTAGGAGAGAGAGAGCTGGCGTGGC
Organism: Oncorhynchus kisutch; assembly: GCF_002021735.2. Taxonomy (NCBI): domain Eukaryota; kingdom Metazoa; phylum Chordata; class Actinopteri; order Salmoniformes; family Salmonidae; genus Oncorhynchus; species Oncorhynchus kisutch. The sequence continues at coordinate 67,730,327 of NC_034183.2, forward strand.
GGACAGAGAGAGGGGGCAGCCAGGGTAGCGGGGGTTAATCGCTGTGCCAGGGCTGAGAGGGCCACAGACATGCACAGAGAGACACTCTCCATCTACTCCATCTCTCTCTCCCTCATCCCCCTCTCCATCTCTCTCTCCCTCTCCTCCATCCCCCTCTCCATCTCTCTTCATCTGCACAAGTAGGCTTTCTAGCGGCCTCTGCATTCAGACCTTCAACAAATTCAGTCCTACTCAGCTCATCACAAAATGGCTGCAGCCTTGGCATGTCCTCCACAAGGTCCAGTAGATAAGCTCCCAAAAAATACCATATTGTTAAATTTGGCATAGAAGAATGACAATTGAGGTGCTTGTATAATTGTTCCGCATTGAACAAAACCTGATATAGTGCCATTCATCAAAGCCTTAGGCCTGCATGTTGAGCCCCCTATAGGTCAATGGTGAAAATGCACTTGTCTGCATTTCATTTTGGGTTGTTGCTTCCCCCTGAGTTGGATCTATGTGGCCCTGCATTTGCTGTTTTCTCACCCGGCTGATATGTTTTCACAGTGTGTTTAAAAGTGCAAATGATAAAACCTTCACTTGAACATGATTGGTCAACTCTCCCAGCCTTCCTCCATCATTGTAGGTGAATATTTGGGTTGCTGCAGTCCAGACCTGTGGCTCTCTAACCTTGCCCACTCTGAGAGCTGCAAAAACTTGAAATCAGTCACCAAAGATAGGGGATAAAATTCAAAAAGGCTAAACAGCAAAAATGTTGTTCAAATGTGCTCAACCAGGCGGTTGATATGCCAGAAAAAGGTACTATAGAGTACGAATATGGTAAATAAGTGTTTAATTAAAAATAATTATTTGGTGAAAAATATCATTGAATTGATGTCATAAGACTAAATACATTGATTAAACAATATTTCATGCCCCTTGTGGTAAATTAATCAATATTCAGACTAAAGAATGCCTATAAAAGAATGCCTTTAATTGTAATAAAAAGCTGCACTCATATCACATATCACATATCTGAAATTGTAGTCTGAACATGTGGAAAACATGATGGAGGAATATGGATCATTTGAAATGTAAGAAAATAATTTGGGGGGACATTGTACTATATACCTGAAACACATTCATTTAAATGTAATTCAATATTTATGTTTGGACACAAAATTATCATCATTTGCTCAAATTTGCCATCAGTCCTCATATAAAGTGATATTGTGAGATTCAGATGAACTCATGGATAAGATTTCATTTGTTTGTCTCTGTGTGACATATGAAGGAAGCTTGTGGTAGTTGTACGGACCAATACGAACTAGTGTTCGCTCAACGACAGGAAGTACACAGCTACATACAGAACGTGCTTGTTATGTGCTGGGGAACCCCGTATTAAATACTAAGCATGGCCTCCCCTCCCCTCAATGGAAGCTGGGTTTGTATCCTGCCCAATGCATTCACCAAGTAGCCAAGCCAATCCATAAAGCGTTTTGATCGTGAGACTACCTTGAAATAAATCTTAATCACCAAAGACTTTTTTTAAAGATCACAGTTGGGAGCAGCAAAACAGTGAGCAGACATTCTCATATGTCCATACGCCCATCATGGAATGAGAAATGTGATGATGCCGGTGACCCTCGTATTTAGAAACATAGTTTACCTGTAACATTTTCTTGTTAAGGGTTCAGGCAGCGAAGCTGCAAGAAAACACATTGTACTTGTTGGTTCCCCAGCAGTGAGCTCCCTTCTCCTACTCAAAGAGCTTTAGAGAGTTGTAGTGCTTCACAGACACAGCCCATCTGTAAATAGCCCATCCAACTACCTACCTCATCCCCATATTGTTTTTATTTACTTTAAAAAAAATTTGCACACCAGTATTTCTACTTGCACATCATCATCTGCACATCTATCACTCCAGTGTTAATTTGCTAAATTGTAATTACTTCGCTACTATTTGTAATGGTTTTCTTCATCTGAAGGAGAGGCGGACCAAAGCGCAGCGTGGTGGTTATTCATATTCTTTAATTGATAAAGAAACTACACATGAGATAACTAACAAAAACAACAAATGTGAGAAAACCTAAAACAGTCCCATCTGGTGCAAACACAAAGACAGGAACAATCACCCACAAACACACAGTGACACCCAGGCTACCTAAGTATGATTCTCAATCAGAGACAACTAATGACACCTGCCTCTGATTGAGAACCATACTAGGCCGAAACATAGAAAACCCCAAATCATAGAAAATCAAACATAGACTGCCCACCCAACTCACGCCCTGACCATACTAAATAAATACAAAACAAAGGAAATAAAGGTCAGAACGTGACACTATTGGCCTATTTATTGCCTTACCTTACTCCATTTGCACACACTGTATATAGATTTTTCTACTGTGTTATTGACTGTACTTTTGTTAATTCCATGTAACTCTGTGTTGTTGTTTTTGGCGCACTGCTTTGCTTTACCTTGGCCAGGTCGCATTTGTCAATGAGAACTTGTTCTTAACTGGCCTACCTAGTTAAATAAAGGTGAAAAAAAATGTCTCCCCCAGTAAGTCTGTCTCATTCTACCTCTTGATGTTTCAATGGTGCCAAGGATAGTTCCAGTTTTTATATGCTCTGATGTTTGCCTCTCTATGACACACCAGGTCTGATTCCAGCAACATCTGCTGTTTGCTCTGTTTGGGTCCTTCCACTGCTACTACATCTAAACAAGGCAAAGGTCTGGAATTAATCCGAGCCGTGTTACTGCACTATAGCAGACTTTTAAAGATCATTTATGCTTGAGCCGTCATGCGTAGTGTTTCCTGTGAATTTGATCTCTGCTAACATCTGGGAAAATGCCTTTAAAAGGCTCATAGAGAGCAATAGTAATGGTGTCTTTTGTAAGCACCAACGCAGGGTAAAACTGTCATGGCTCGCTGGCCAAAGCTTATGGGGAAATTAATGTTTTTTGGGGAGGGATTCAGGATAAACGCTGAAAATAAGGTCTGTGGTGAACACAGGCTTAGGAGATCTGATACGTGTTATTCTATGAGATAATCTTCATCAGCTAACATAACTTCTTGTGAAGTTTATGTCATCAAAACAAGCAAAAAGCTAAAGATGTGCTAACATGTAAAAAGATAAAACTACACCTCAGGTCGTGTGCCTTTGACATCGAGCTAAACGGCTTAGCTTACCTTATCAGACTTAGGTTACCTTATCAGACGGACCCAAAGTCTCCTCTAGACATCGTCGGGGAACTGATAAAATGAGCTCCTTCCCGCTGAGGAGATGTGGTTGCAGCCTGGAGCAAAACAATATACCATCCTTGCATTTTTGTTGGAGCTGGTAAGCAGAAAGCTAACTAAGCTAACTAGCTTTTAGGCGGACTAATGTAGCGTAGACTAGATTGCATGGTCGGCGTAGTGACGTGAAAATGCTTGCTACTAACGCTGAAGTTCAAGTTCTCTGATAGTTAGCGACTCATTAGCAAGTGACTTATTTTGAGAACGTAAAGGCTTTATAATTCCTAAAGATCTTGTTAACTGACTATTATCATCTCATAGAAGCCTCTGTTAACCTCAGACCTTATTTTCAGCACGTATCCCAAATAGGAATAGCAAACGAACCAGAGGTAGAACATTATCATTCATTTCCGTTTTTTAGGACTACAAGCTGACAAGCGCTATTGTCAACTGTGTAGCGCTATTTTATTTTTATTTATTCGTTATTTTACCAGGTAAGTTGACTGAGAACACGTTCTCATTTGCAGCAACGACCTGGGGAATAGTTACAGGGGAGAGGAGGGGGATGAATGAGCCAATTGTAAACTGGGGATTATTAGGGGACCGTGATGGTTTGAGGTCCAGATTGGGAATTTAACTCCACATGGGTTGAATCCCGGCCAAAGTCCCATTGCCCGTTCACCCATTACTCTTTTCATATTATTTATTAATGCACGCAAGCTTTGTATTTAACACACCACTTTGAAAGTGAGAGTATCAACATTTTACTGGGATTTCTGATGGATTATCATCATTGTTGAGATTGTTGCATTTTTGTGACTGCATCAGGTTTTGTTAAACGCGAATTTCAATGCTTCTATACCAAAGTGAATAATTTTGGAGCTTACCTAGTGGAATAACAGTCAGAGCTCAGAGGCAGAGGGACGAGTTGGCAGGGGAGCCTCCCTGGTGATGAAGGACAGCCAGTACATATGAGTGGAGCTTTCCACTGCCAGCTAGACAGATAACTGCTGTCCATGGTGCTGAAGGAGTATGACGAGAATACGTCTATAGAAATGCATTTGGAGAGCAATAACAATTGGAGTCTGGCTATGGTTTATTCTACATCAGACAGACTAGAATAACCAATGGAGCTAGCAATGCATTGCGCTACATCAGAGTGACTGCAAAGTCTATGGGAGGGAACAGTCCATGGTACTGAAAACAGAATGATAGGTAGTGATAGGCTCTTTACAACCTTGAATCAACAGAGGGAACAGTCCATGGTACTGAAAACAGAATGATAGGTAGTGATAGGCTCTTTACAACCTTGAATCAACAGAGGGAACTGTCCATGGCACTGAAAACAGAATGATAGGTAGTGATAGGCTCTTTACGACCTTGAATCAACAGAGGGAACTGTCCATGGTACTGAAAACAGAATGATAGGTAGTGATAGGCTCTTTACGACCTTGAATCAACAGAGGGAACATTTTACACATCAAGTCTGCCCCTTTCTTTGGTCGGTCCCATTTTCTCAGTTTACCTCAGAGTCAAAGCTAGCTATCTCCAACCAACCAGATTTGACAAGAGAACTTCAAAAAGCTGCTGCTCTCCTCACCTACTTAGCCCTCTTATACTCTCCTGACCAGACTGTATTAGCAGTTAAGAAAGGCAGGATGCCGAAAAGCTGGGTTCTATGCTGGCTTATTGATATAATTAATTAGAATGACTGAATAAAGCATATAAACAGGCTGTATTAGAGACTAGACTAGGAGACACGGTCTCTTCTCTCTTCTCTCAGTGCTGGAACACACAGAACATAACAGGCCTGTTTTCCTTGACAGCTGATGATGAGGCTCTGGGTGAATTAGATTTCAGTCTATCCATTCAGGAAATGTGCCCGTAAGGGTCAACGTCAATGTCAGTCATTTCCAGAGATGCTGTGTAGCTGCAGCTACATGACTCACTGCATTGAGACTAGCTCATATTTCTAAACGCCACTCATTCATGCAGCTGCATTACTTGGGTAATGTTGTGTCAGTGTGTAACTAAGGACATTAAGGCTGAATAGCCAGATCAAATGTATTTAAAATCCTTTATGCCTCACCAGCATAATATTTCTTCGTAACGGCCTTATAAAAACACAACCAGACAAAGACAGCAAAAACACGTTCATATTAGGAACAGATGGTTCACAGATGGTTTTCTCTCTCTCTCTCTCTCTGCCTCTCTGTCTCTGTCTCTCTCTCTCTCTCTCTCTGTCTCTCTCTCTCTCTCTCTGTCTCTCTCTCTGTCTCTCTCTCTCTCTCTCTCTCTCTCTCTGTCTCTCTCTCTCTCTCTCTCTGTCTCTCTCTCTCTCTCTCTCTCTCTCTCTCTCGATCACAAACATTCTAATAAATGCATGCATAGTCGCCCACGCACACACAGTCAGAGAGACAGGCACATGCACACGCACACGCACACACACACACGCATACACAGTCAGAGAGACAGGCACATGCACACGCACACGCACACACACGCACACACAGTCAGAGAGACAGGCACATGCACACGCACGCACACACACACACACACGCACACACACACAGTCAGAGAGACAGGCACATGCACACGCACACACACGCACACACAGTCAGAGAGACAGGCACATGCACACGCACGCACACACACACACACACACACGCACACACACACAGTCAGAGAGACAGGCACATGCACACACACACACACACACACACGCACACGCACACACACACACACACACAGTGCGGGGTACCTGTACTTTAACTTTGCACAAATGTTACTTTTACTTCACTACATTCCTAAAGAAAATATATTTTTACTCCATTACATTTTCCCTGACACCCAAAAAGTACTCGTTACATTTTGAATGCTTAGCAGGACTGGAAAATGGTAGAATTCACACATTTATCAAGAGAACATCCCTGGTCATGCCTACTGCCTCTGATCTGGCAGACTCACTAAACAGAGAACATCCCTGGTCATCCCTACTGCCTCTGATCTGGCAGACTCACTAAACAGAGAACATCCCTGGTCATGCCTACTGCCTCTGATTTGGCAGACTCACAAAACACAAATGCTTCATTTGAAAATGATGTCTGAGTGTTGAAGTGTGCCCCTGAACATCCGTAAATAAACATAACAGAAAATCGTTCCGCCTGGTTTGCCTAATATACGGAATTCGAAATGATTTATATTTTTACTTTTGATACTTATGTATATTTTAGCAATTACATTTACTTAAGTACATTTAAAACCAAATACTCAAGTAGTATTTTACTGGGTGACTTTCACTTTTACTTTAGTCATTTACTATTACAGTTGTTTTTACAATCGCTAGGACACATTTCTCAATACTCACTTTTCCTCTTCACACAGTTCTCCTAACCAACTTTCAGCTTTGCACAGCAGTTAATTGCATATCCAAAATGAACTAAAACTACCAAAACACTTCATACATGTCTCAAATCAACTCATTCTTCCAGAACACTAGCAAAGGTTGTCACCCAGCAAGCACACTTTGTCACTCATAAAACAATGACCTAAAAAACACTAACAACAGGTAGCATTACACAATGTTTTTGTTAGTTACGTTTCTTTACAAAACAAGAATGACACCTCTCTACTGTTTAGAATTCACTGCAGTACATGTTACAGGAATGAATCAGACATGATGCAATATGCTTCCATATGTTTTTGGTCATTTTTTGGCATTGAGTGATTCCAAAATATAACCATTTGTATATACACCATCTACCGATACAGATACAGTTGCAATGCTTGTCAACCTTGTCTTCTGCATTTGGCCACAGGTTCTCATCCACATCCCATCTTATGTCATCTTGGGCAATACACCTAAGAAATAATATTTTGGCATGCCTGGTCCATCCCTGGCAGTCTTCTGCAGATATGTCCAGGCATCCAGCATTCATTGCGTCCAGGAGGGACATTTGATCATGTCATAAACCTTCCACCTTCATGAGGAAAATAATACCTCTATGGGGTTGAGGAGTGGAGAGTAAGATGATGATCATGATTTATTACATGATCAATTATAGTTATATGGCCCTAATCTCATCTGAGACTACAGCTCTTGATCTCCCTCTCAGTCATCTTCCACCACGCATACGTACTCCTCTCCCTCTCCCTCTCCCAGCCACTCTTCTTCCTGTCAGCCACTTCTCTATCTCTGGCTGGGTCCATGTTTATATTGCAGTACAGTATTATTCCTATTTGTGCCAATGCAAAAACCAAGGCTGTTGTGTTCACTGTGTGAAGAGTTTTGAAAAAGTATTGAGAAATGGTCCTGGCGATTGTAAAAACAACTGTAACATAACTTTACTTCTCCTCAAGTATGACAATAGAAATTGGGTACTTTTTCCACCACTACACACACATAGACACACACGCACGCACATACACACACACACACACACACACACACACAGTAACCCCCCCCCACACACACATAGACACATACGTGCACACACACACACACACACACACACACACACACACACACACACACACACACACACACACACACACACACACACACACACACACACACACACACACACACACACACACACACACAGTAACCCCCCCCCCCACACACACCTCTGACACAGTAGGACGAGTGTATAGTTCAGTATAGGATCCCTGTGGTGTAAGTACACATCTCCATACAGCTGGCCAGTGATTAGATCATTACACAGTGGTGATCAGGAGAGCAGAACTGAGCCAGACCGCAGGAGTCCAGACCCCATTCCCCTCATCACACTGTACACATTATACAGAACAGAATGGAGACGGGACATTAAACCACACTGGGTGGCCACATCAAGTATATACAGTGCCTTGCGAAAGTATTCGGCCCCCTTGAACTTTGCGACCTTTTGCCACATTTCAGGCTTCAAACATAAAGATATAAAACTGTATTTTTTTGTGAAGAATCAACAACAAGTGGGACACAATCATGAAGTGGAATGACATTTATTGGATATTTCAAACTTTTTTAACAAATCAAAAACTGAAAAAATGGGCATGCAAATTATTCAGCCCCCTTAAGTTAATACTTTGTAGCGCCACCTTTTGCTGCGATTACAGCTGTAAGTCGCTTGGGGTATGTCTCTATCAGTTTTGCACATCGAGAGACTGAAATTTTTTCCCATTCCTCCTTGCAAAACAGCTCGAGCTCAGTGAGGTTGTATGGAGAGCATTTGTGAACAGCAGTTTTCAGTTCTTTCCACAGATTCTCGATTGGATTCAGGTCTGGACTTTGACTTGGCCATTCTAACACCTGGATATGTTTATTTTTGAACCATTTCATTGTAGATTTTGCTTTATGTATTGGATCATTGTCTTGTTGGAAGACAAATCTCCTTCCCAGTCTCAGGTCTTTTGCAGACTCCATCAGGTTTTCTTCCAGAATGGTCCTGTATTTGGCTCCATCCATCTTCCCATCAATTTGAACCATCTTCCCTGTCCCTGCTGAAGAAAAGCAGGCCCAAACCATGATGCTGCCACCACCATGTTTGACAGTGGGGATGGTGTATTCAGGGTGATGAGCTGTGTTGCTTTTACGCCAAACATAACGTTTTGCATTGTTGCCAAAAAGTTCAATTTTGGTTTCATCTGACCAGAGCACCTTCTTCCACATGTTTGGTGTGTCTCCCAGGTGGCTTGTGGCAAACTTTAAACGACACTTTTTATGGATATCTTTAAGAAATGGCTTTCTTCTTGCCACTCTTCCATAAAGGCCAGATTTGTGAAATATACGACTGATTGTTGTCCTATGGACAGAGTCTCCCACCTCAGCTGTAGATCTCTGCAGTTCATCCAGAGTGATCATGGGCCTCTTGGCTGCATCTCTGATCAGTCTTCTCCTTGTATGAGTTGAAAGTTTAGAGGGACGGCCAGGTCTTGGTAGATTTGCAGTGGTCTGATACTCCTTCCATTTCAATATTATCGCTTGCACAGTGCTCCATGGGATGTTTAAAGCTTGGGAAATCTTTTTGTATCCAAATCCAGCTTTAAACTTCTTCACAACAGTATCTCGGACCTGCCTGGTGTGTTCCTTGTTCTTCATGATGCTCTCTGCGCTTTTAACGGACCTCTGAGACTATCACAGTGCAGGTGCATTTATACGGAGACTTGATTACACACAGGTGGATTGTATTTATCATCATTAGTCATTTAGGTCAACATTGGATCATTCAGAGATCCTCACTGAACTTCTGGAGAGAGTTTGCTGCACTGAAAGTAAAGGGGCTGAATAATTTTGCACGCCCAATTTTTCAGTTTTTGATTTGTTAAAAAAGTTTGAAATATCCAATAAATGTCGTTCCACTTCATGATTGTGTCCCACTTGTTGTTGATTCTTCACAAAAAAATACAGTTTTATATCTTTATGTTTGAAGCCTGAAATGTGGCAAAAGGTCGTAAAGTTCAAGGGGGCCAAATACTTTCGCAAGGCACTGTATATAGAAACATATAAACGTTCATATTCTACCAAAAAAACACACTACAACTTCCTGTTCCGCATCCTCTCTTATCCTGTCTGTTTCTGTCATAGCGTCATTCTGATTGAGAGTTTGATTTGCTAAGATCAGGGTGAATTCCATTTGAACTCAATAAAGAAGACGGGTTTAAATTACATTCTTAGATTGAACATTTTATTTTATTTGGGGCTATTTCAGTTCATGAATTGGAATGGAATGGACCCCACAACCCTGATACATACAGTAAAGTCGTTTAGTAGTCGTTCAATAGACCTTTGATTATGTGGAAATGTGATTAAAAAGATGACAGAGAGCAGATTTTATCACCGAGTGTGTGTGCATGCATGCGTGTGTGTGTGTGTGCATGCATGTGTGTGTGTGTGTGTCTGGGAATGTGTAAATATGTGGTTCTTCTGGGGGTTTGATGTGATAAGCCAGCCAGCTACAGGCTACATGTGTCCTTCACTCTGCAGGAATCCATCGATGTTTCTGGGCCTCTTCAGCCAAACACACAGTCACTTATCTCTTTCTGTAGGCACAGTTATACTATTTGAATTGGAACGTCTCTCACAGCAACCATGTAACAAAGGTTGGATTAAAAACATTGCTACACTACAGAGTGTGAGCAATGACTTACATAGTCTAATGTGCCAGTTAACAGGCTGGTGGAGGAGAGTAGTATTTAAGTTAAAGTCCATTATCCACATATATTAAGAAAAGACATACAGTATAGCTGTCAAAAAAACATGTTAGTACAGAATAATGTACAAAGAAAACTTAAATATACACAAAAGTACCCTTGACCTTCCAAATACGCACGCACGCACACACACACACCAGGCGGGTGAGGGAGATGTCATGTCAGTCCAGGGCGGCTGGTGTTAGTAAGGATCAGACTGGTGGCTCCATAATGGGACCAACATACTAATGAAGAGTGGAGGAGAGAGAGAGAGACAAGTCTGATTGGATTTGACTCATTATCCGAACAGTGTAATTAAAGCCTGGGGGGGCAGAGGGGAGAGGGACACTATAGGTCTCTCAGATAATAACACAGACACAGTGACTCAGATGCTGACACTGCAAAAACACAGACACACAAGGCCTTGGACAGATGGAAGGGCGGGCAGACAGACAGACAGACAGAGACAGTCAAGGAGAGATTTAATCAAACTTAGAGATCTAAACAAACTGGAAAATATAACACTTTCTGACTTTATCTACATTTACATTTCAGTAATTTAGCAGATGCTCTTATCCAGAGCGACTTACAGTAGGGTAGTGAGTGCATACATGTTGCTACTTTTATTAATGTTTCACATTTTGGTACTACACATTTTGGTACGACACATTTTGGTACGACACATTTTGGTACGACACATTTTGGTACGACACATTTTGGTACTACACATGTTGGTACTAAACATTTTGGTACGACACATTTTGGTACGACACATTTTGGTACGACACATTTTGGTACTAAACATTTTGGTACGACACATTTTGGTACTACACATGTTGGTACGACACATTTTGGTACTACACATGTTGGTACTAAACATTTTGGTATTACACATTTTGTTACTAAACATTTTGGTACTACACATTTTGTTACTAAACATTTTGGTACTAAACATTTTGGTACTACACATTTTGGTACTAAACATTTTGGTACGACACATTTTGGTACTACACATTTTGGTACTAAACATTTTGGTACTACACATTTTGGTACTAAACATTTTGGTATTACACATTTTGGTACTAAACATTTTGGTACTACACATTTTGGTACTAAACATTTTGATAATACACATTTTGGTACGACACATTTTGGTACTAAACATTTTGGTACGACACATTTTGGTACTACACATTTTGGTACTAAACATTTTGGTACTACACATTTTGGTACTAAACATTTTGGTATTACACATTTTGGTACTAAACATTTTGGTACTACACATATTGGTACTAAACATTTTGGTACTAAACATTTTGGTACTACACATTTTGGTACTAAACATTTTGGTACGACACATTTTGGTACTACACATTTTGGTACTAAACATTTTGGTACTACACATTTTGGTACTAAACATTTTGGTATTACACATTTTGGTACTAAACATTTTGGTACTACACATTTTGGTACTAAACATTTTGGTACTACACATTTTGGTACTAAACATTTTGGTACTACACATTTTGGTACTACACATTTTGGTATTACACATTTTGGTACGACACATTTTGGTACTACACATTTTGGTATTACACATTTTGGCACTACACATTTTGGTATTACACATTTTGGTACGACACATTTTGGTACTAAACATTTTGGTATTACACATTTTACTTCCGGCGCTGACAGAGATGGCCGCCTCTCTTCGCGTTCCTAGGAAACTAGCCAGTATTTTGTTTTTTTACGTGTTATTTCTTACATTGGTACCCCAGGTGATCTTAGGTTTCATTACATACAGTCGGGAGGAACTACTGGATACAAGAGCAACGTCAACTCACCATCATTACGACCAGGAATATGACTCTCCCGAAGCGGATCCTGTGTTTTGCCTTCCACCCAGGACAATGGATCGGATTCCAGCCGGCGACCCTAAACAACGACGCCGTAAAAGGGGCAAACGAAGCGGTCTTCTGGTCAGACTCTGGAGACGGGCACATCTGGCACCACTCCCTAGCATACTACCGCCAATGTCCAGTCTCTTGACAACAAGGTTGATGAAATCCGAGCAAGGGTAGCATTCCAGAGAGACATAAGAGACTGTAACGATTTTTGCTTCACGGAAACATGGCTCACTCGAGAGACACTAACGGAGTCGGTGCAGCCAGCTGGTTTCTTCACACATCGCGCAGACAGAAACAACCATCTTTCTGGTAAGAAGAGGGGCGGGGGGGGGGGTGTATGCCTTATTATTAACGAGACGTGGTGTGATCATAACAACATACAGGAACTCAAGTCCTTCTGTTCACCTGACTTAGAATTCCTCACAATCAAATGTCGACGGCATTATCTACCAAGGGATTTCTCTTCGATTATAATCACAGCCGTATACAGTGGGGCAAAAAAGTATTTAGTCAGCCACCAATTGTGCAAGTTCTCCCACTTAAAAAGATGAGAGAGGCCTGTAATTTTCATCATAGGTACACTTCAACTATGACAGACACAATTATTTAAAAAATCCTGAAAATCACATTGTAGGATTTTTTATGAATTTATTTGCAAATTATGGTGGAAAATAAGTATTTGGTCAATAACAAAGGTTTATCTCAATACTTTGTTATATACCCTTTGTTGGCAATGACAGAGGTCAAACATGTCATAGTTGAAGTGTACCTATGATGAAAATTACAGGCCTCTCTCATCTTTTTAAGTGGGAGAACTTGCACAATTGGTGGCTGACTAAATACTTTTTTGCCCCAATGTATATTCCCCCCCCCCCCAAGCAGACACATCGATGGCCCTGAACAAACTTTATTTGACTCTATGTAAACTGGAAAGGCTAATCTGAAAACAAGACTCCCTAAATTCTATCAGCATATCGATTGTGCTACCAGGGCTGGTAAAACCCTGGATCATTGTTATTCTAACCTCCGCGACGCCCTCTTTTCGGAAAAGCTGACCACGACTCCATTTTGTTGCTTCCAGCCTACAGACAGAAACTAAAACAGGAAGCACCCGCGTTCAGGTCTGTTCAACGCTGGTCCGACCAATCTGATTCCACGCTTCAAGACTGCTTCAATCACGTGGATTGGGATATGTGTCACGCCCTGGCCTTAGTTATCTTTGTTTTCTTTATTATTTTGGTTAGGCCAGGGTGTGATATGGGTGATTTATGTGTTTTGTCTTGTCTAGGGATTTTTGTAGATTTATGGGGTTGTGTTCAGTTTAGGTGTCTAGGTAAGTCTATGGTTGCCTAGATTGGTTCTCAATCAGAGGCAGGTGTTTATTGTTGTCTCTGATTGGGAACCATATTTAGGCAGCCATATTCTTTGGGTATTTTGTGGGTGATTGTTTCCTGTCTTTGTGTTTTATGCACCAGTTAGGACTGTTACGGTTTTCACGTTTATTGTTTTTGGTCCGCCTCTCCTTCCCAGGAAGAAAGCCATGACAATATGTTCCGCATTGCATCCAACAACAACACTGAAGAATACACTGATTCAGGGAGCGAGTTCATTAGAAAGTGCATCGGCGATGTTATACCCACCGCAACGATTAAAACATTCCCAAACCAGAAACCGCGGATTGATGGCAGCATTCACACAAAACTGAAAGCGCAAACCACTGCTTTTATACAGGGCAAGGTGACCGGAAACATGACCGAATACAAACAGTGTAGCTATTACCTCCACAAGGCAATCAAACAAGCTAAGTGTCAGTATAGAGACAAAGTAGAGTCGCAATTCAACGGCTCAGACACAAGAGGTATGTGGCAGGGTCTACAATCTCTCCTTTACTGCAGCTGACATGAGAAAAACATTTAAACGTGTTAACCCTCGCAGGGCTGCAGGCCCAGACAGCATCCCAAGCCGCGTCCTCAGAGCATGCGCAGGCCAGCTGGCTGGTGTGTTTACGGACATATTCAATCAATCCTTATCCCAGTCTGCTGTTCCGACATGCTTCAAGAGGGCCACCATTGTTCCTGTTCCCAAGAAAGCTAAGGTAACTGAGCTAAACGACTACCGCCCTGTAGCACTCACTTCCGTCATCATGAAGTGCTTTGAGAGACTAGTCAAGGACCATATCCCCTCCACCCTACCCTCCACCCTAGACCCACTCCAATTTGCTTACCAATAGGTCCACAGATGACGCAATCGCAACCACACTGCCCTAACCCATCTGGACAAGAGGAATACCTATGTGAGAATGCTGTTCATCGACTACAGCTCAGCTGGGTCTCGACCCCGCCCTGTGCAACTGGGTACTGGACTTCCTGATGGGCCGCACCCAGGTGGTGAGGGTAGGTAACAACATCTTCACCCCACTGATCCTCAACACTGGGGCCCCACAAGGGTTAGTTCTGAGCCCTCTCCTGTACTCCCTGTTCACCCACGACTGCGTGGCCATGCACGCCTCCAACTCAATCATCAAGTTTGCAGACGACACTACAGTGGTAGGCTTGATTACCAACAACGACGAGACAGCCTACAGGGAGGAGGTGAGGGCCCTCGGAGTGTGGTGTCAGGAAAATAACCTTACACTCAATGTCAACAAAACAAAGGAGATGATTGTGGACTTCAGGAAACAGCAGAGGGAGCACCCCCCCTCTTCACATCGACGGGACAGTAGTGGAGAGGGTAGTAAGTTTCAAGTTCCTCGGCGTACACATCACGGACAAACTGAATTGGTCCACCCACACAGACAACGTTTTGAAGAAGGCGCAGCAGCGCCTCTTCAACCATAGGAGACTGAAGAAATTCGGCTTGTCACCAAAAGCACTCACAAACTGGTATGGCAACTGCTCCGCCCACAACCGTAAGGCTCTCCAGAGGGTAGTGAGGTCTGCACAACGCATCACCGGGGGCAAACTACCTGCCCTCCAGGACACCTACACCACCCGATGTCACAGGAAGGCCATAAAGATCATCAAGGACAACAACCATCCGAGCCACTGCCTGTTCACCCCGCTTTCATCCAGAAGGCTAGGTCAGTACAGGTGCATCAAAGCAGGGACCGAGAGACTGAAAAAGAGCTTCTATCTCAAGGCCATCAGACTGTTAAACAGCCACCACTAACACTGAGTGGCTGCTGCCAACATACTGACTCAACTCCAGCTCACTTTAATAATGGAAATTGATGGAAATTGATGTCAAAAATGTATCACTAGCCACTTTAAACAATGCCACTTAATATAATGTTTACATACCCTACATTACTCATCTCATATGTGTCTGTATATACTGTACTCTATATCATCTACTGCATCTTTATGTAATACATGTATCACTAGCCACTTTAAACTATGCCACTTTTATGTTTACATACCCTACATTACTCATCTCATATGTACATGTATATACTGTACTCTATATCATCTACTGCATCTTGCCATCTTTATGTAATACATGTATCACTAGCCACTTTAAACTATGCCACTTTATGTTTATATACCCTACATTACTCATCTCATATGTATATGTATATACTGTACTCTATATCATCTACTGCATCTTGCCTATGCCGTTCTGTACCATCACTCATTCATATATCTTTATGTACATATTCTTTATCCCTTGTGTGTATAAGGTAGTAGTTGTGGAATTGTTAGGTTAGATTACTCATTGGTTATTACTGCATTGTCGGAACTAGAAGCACAAGCATTTCGCTACACTCACATTAACATCTGCTAACCATGTGTATGTGACAATATGTGTATGTGACAATTTACAAAAAAAAAAGTTTTGGTATTACACATTTTGGTACTACACATTTTGGTACTACACATGAGACTCTTTCAAAGTCAAAAATAGAAACATTTATGGAATCCAATTGAAATCAGCTTTATTTTGACCTTGGGTGTGACGCCACTGACAGACATTCTGTCTATGTTCATTTTTTGGGACTGATTCAGGGTGAACCTCTGGCCTTCCAGGCAGACACTGGACAGACGCTGTGATGGTGTGTGTGCGTGTCTCAGTGTCTGCCATTGAGCCTCTTTAGGAGATTATAGAATCCCAGGCCCCAGGGCAGACTGTCTGGCTGGCTGGGCCTCCATGTGATAAGTCTCTCTCAGCCCTGTCTGTCTGTCTGTCTGTCTGTTTGGGCCTCTATGTGATCATCCTCTCTCAGCCCGTCTAGCTGCTCCAGCGGTCATCATCTCCTAATCACCCTGCTGCTCATTAGTATTAGCACTGTAGCCTAGTGTATTAGCTAGTATAATATGGTAGAGGAGCACTGTAGTTTAGAGCTAATCCTGTTCGCATAATATTGCAGCCTAGACTAGAGCCTTAGTTAGCATTGACATTGTAGTCTAGCCTTCCAGTTTTTCTAGATTAGCCTCGGCCTAAAGTCTCTCATGACTTCTAGGTCAGATCCTCCTGGTGAGGCTGTGTGTTACAGTCATTGATTAGAGGAGACAACTCTCAACATGGAGAGTGGGTGATCTTCCTTTCTTTAAATACATAATCTTTGTTAGCATATTAGCATAGTGCCTGAGCAGAACCAGTTAGTGCAACGGGCCTGACAAGCGTGGCCCGTCACCACAGAAGAGCTCAGGCACAACGGCCACAGCTGTCACATCCAGCCAGCGCTCAACCAGAGGAGTCGGAAGCTGGGAGGACCGCAGGGCGACATGTAAACCTCGCTCCAGAGCCAGGCCGAGACAGGACAGGACAAGACAGGACGAGATCAGACAGGACAAGACGAGACAGGATGAGATGAGACGAGACTGAATGGGAAGTCACCAGTCATGCCATGGGGTCAAAACACAAAGCAGCGCAAAATGACACACATCCACTCTGAGCAAACCTAGTCAACCAGAGAGAGAGAGAGAGAAACCACCACGAAGAATGTAACAACAATGGACCTTTATAGGCTGTAAAGACACAAGGTCAGAGAAACAAAGTAAAGGAGAAAAAAGAAAGACAAACATACTCTCCCTTAACTGGGAAGAGTCATATTCCTGAGCCTCTCCCCTCATCACAGCCTTTCTTTCGATGACTGCAGCACCCCAACACTCCAACTGAACCCAATTACAGCACACACCAGAAAATCACCCAAAGAGATGAAAACACACACGCAGACACGCACACGGACACACACGGGCACACCAGCAAGACACGCACACACACACACACATATTCACACATGCACACATGCACACACACGTATAGACATGCACGCCTACACTAACGCACACATGCTCACAGACACATATACACACACACTACTGCGCTGAACACACTCTCCCTAACCTCACGGCGCACACACACTCTCCAGCTAGGGACCTGACTCCAGATCACATTCAGCCACTCTCTAGCTAGGGACCTGACTCCAGATTACATCCAGCCACTCTCCAGCTAGGGACCTGACTCCAGATCACATCCAGACACTCTCTAGCTAGGGACCTGACTCCAGATCACATCCAGCCACTCTCCAGCTAGGGACCTGACTCCAGATTACATCCAGCCACTCTCCAGCTAGGGACCTGACTCCAGATCACATCTAGCCACGCTCTAGCTAGGGACCTGACTCCAGATCACATCCAGCCACTCTCTAGCTAGGGACCTGACTCAACCTCACATTCAGCCACTCTCCAGCTAGGGACCTGACTCCAGATCACATTCAGCCACTCTGCAGCTAGGGACCTGACTCCAGATCACATTCAGCCACTTTCTAGCTAATGACCTGACTCCACCTCACATTCAGCCACTCTCTAGCTAGGGACCTCACTCCAGATTACATTCAGCCACTCTCCAGCTAGGGACCTGACTCCAGATAACATCCAGCCACTCTCTAGCTAGGGACCTGACTCCAGATAACATCCAGCCACTCTCCAGCTAGGGACCTGACTCCAGATAACATCCAGCCACTCTCTAGCTATGCACCTGACTCCGGCTCACATCCAGTCACTCTCCAGCTAGGGACCTGACTCCAGATAACATCCAGCCACTCTCTAGCTATGCACCTGACTCCACCTCACATTCAGCCACTCTCTAGCTAGGGACCTGACTCCACCTCACACTCAGGCACGCTCTAGCTAGGGACCTGACTCCACCTCACATTCAGCCACTCTCCAGCTAGGGACCTGACTCCGGCTCACATCCAGTTCCACTCTCCAGCTAGGGACTTGGCTCCAGATAACATCCAGCCACTCTCTAGCTAGGGACCTGACTCCAGATAGCATCCAGCCACTCTCTAGCTAGGGACCTGACTCCGGCTCACATCCAGCCACTCTCTAGCTAGGGACCTGACTTCGGCTCACATTCAGCCACTCTCCAGCTAGGGACCTGACTCCAGATAACATCCAGCCACTCTCCAGCTAGGGACCTGACTCCACCTCACATTCAGCCACACTCTAGCTGGGGACCTGACTCCACCTCACATTCAGCCACTCCATAGCTAGGGACCTGACTCCAGATCACATTCAGCCACTCTCTAGCTAGGGACCTGACTCCAGATCACATCCAGCCAATCTCTAGCTAGGGACCTGACTTCACCTCACATTCAGCCACTCTCTAGCTAGGGACCTGACTCCAGATCACATTCAGCCACTCTCCAGCTAAGAACCTGACTCCAGCTCACATCCAGCTCCACTCTCCAGCTAGGGACCTGAGTGCAGATAACATCCAGCCACTCTCTAGCTAGGGACTTGACTCCAGATAGCATCCAGCCACTCTCTAGCTAGGGACCTGACTCCACCTCACATTCAGCCACTCTCTAGCTAGGGACCTGACTCCGGCTCACATTCAGCCACTCTCCAGCTAGGGACCTGACTCCACCTCACATTCAGCCATTCTCTAACTAAGGACCTGACTCCAGATAACATTCAGCCACTCTCTAGCTAGGGACCTGACTCCACCTCTCATTCAGCCACTCTCCAGCTAGGGACCTGCCTCCAGATCACATCCAGCCACTCTCCAGCTAGGGACCTGACTGCACCTCACATTCAGCCACACTCTAGCTGGGGACCTGACTCCACCTCACATTCAGCCACTCCATAGCTAGGGACCTGACTCCAGATCACATTCAGCCACTCTCTAGCTAGGGACCTGACTCCAGATCACATCCAGCCAATCTCTAGCTAGGGACCTGACTTCACCTCACATTCAGCCACTCTCTAGCTAGGGACCTGACTCCAGATCACATTCAGCCACTCTCCAGCTAAGAACCTGACTCCAGCTCACATCCAGCTCCACTCTCCAGCTAGGGACCTGAGTGCAGATAACATCCAGCCACTCTCTAGCTAGGGACTTGACTCCAGATAGCATCCAGCCACTCTCTAGCTAGGGACCTGACTCCGGCTCACATTCAGCCACTCTCCAGCTAGGGACCTGACTCCACCTCACATTCAGCCACTCTCCAGCTAGGGACCTGACTCCAGATAACATCCAGCCACTCTCTAGCTAGGGACCTGACTCCAGATAACATCCAGCCACTCTCTAGCTAGGGACCTGACTCCGGCTCACATCCAGCCACTCTCCAGCTAGGGATCTGACTCCAGATAACATCCAGCCACTCTCTAGCGAGGGACCTGACTCCAGATAGCATCCAGCCACTCTCTAGCTAGGGACCTGACTCCGGCTCACATCCAGCCACTCTCTAGCTAGGGACCTGACTTCGGCTCACATTCAGCCACTCTCCAGCTAGGGACCTGACTCCAGATAACATCCAGCCACACTCTAGCTAGGGACCTGACTCCGGCTCACATCCAGCCACTCTCCAGCTAGGGACCTGACTCCAGATAACATCCATCCACTCTCTAGCTAGGGACCTGACTCCAGATAACATCCAGCCACTCTCTAGCTAGGGACCTGACTCCAGATAACATCCAGCCACTCTCCAGCTAGGGACCTGACTCCAGATAACATCCAGCCACACTCTGGCTAGGGACCTGACTCCGGCTCACATCCAGCCACTCTCTAGCTAGGGACCTGACTCCACCTCTCATTCAGCCACTCTCCAGCTAGGGACCTGCCTCCAGATCACATCCAGCCACTCTCCAGCTAGGGACCTGACTC
The DNA here is from genome assembly GCF_002021735.2 of Oncorhynchus kisutch. Lineage (NCBI taxonomy): Eukaryota > Metazoa > Chordata > Actinopteri > Salmoniformes > Salmonidae > Oncorhynchus > Oncorhynchus kisutch. The sequence continues at coordinate 67,750,758 of NC_034183.2, forward strand.
CACCTCACATTCAGCCACACTCTAGCTGGGGACCTGACTCCACCTCACATTCAGCCACTCCATAGCTAGGGACCTGACTCCAGATCACATTCAGCCACTCTCTAGCTAGGGACCTGACTCCAGATCACATCCAGCCAATCTCTAGCTAGGGACCTGACTTCACCTCACATTCAGCCACTCTCTAGCTAGGGACCTGACTCCAGATCACATTCAGCCACTCTCCAGCTAAGAACCTGACTCCAGCTCACATCCAGCTCCACTCTCCAGCTAGGGACCTGAGTGCAGATAACATCCAGCCACTCTCTAGCTAGGGACTTGACTCCAGATAGCATCCAGCCACTCTCTAGCTAGGGACCTGACTCCACCTCACACTCAGCCACTCTCTAGCTAGGGACCTGACTCCGGCTCACATTCAGCCACTCTCCAGCTAGGGACCTGACTCCACCTCACATTCAGCCACTCTCCAGCTAGGGACCTGACTCCAGATAACATCCAGCCACTCTCTAGCTAGGGACCTGACTCCAGATAACATCCAGCCACTCTCTAGCTAGGGACCTGACTCCGGCTCACATCCAGCCACTCTCCAGCTAGGGATCTGACTCCAGATAACATCCAGCCACTCTCTAGCGAGGGACCTGACTCCAGATAGCATCCAGCCACTCTCTAGCTAGGGACCTGACTCCGGCTCACATCCAGCCACTCTCTAGCTAGGGACCTGACTTCGGCTCACATTCAGCCACTCTCCAGCTAGGGACCTGACTCCAGATAACATCCAGCCACACTCTAGCTAGGGACCTGACTCCGGCTCACATCCAGCCACTCTCCAGCTAGGGACCTGACTCCAGATAACATCCATCCACTCTCTAGCTAGGGACCTGACTCCAGATAACATCCAGCCACTCTCTAGCTAGGGACCTGACTCCAGATAACATCCAGCCACTCTCCAGCTAGGGACCTGACTCCAGATAACATCCAGCCACACTCTGGCTAGGGACCTGACTCCGGCTCACATCCAGCCACTCTCTAGCTAGGGACCTGACTCCACCTCTCATTCAGCCACTCTCCAGCTAGGGACCTGCCTCCAGATCACATCCAGCCACTCTCCAGCTAGGGACCTGACTCCACCTCACATTCAGCCACACTCTAGCTGGGGACCTGACTCCACCTCACATTCAGCCACTCCATAGCTAGGGACCTGACTCCAGATCACATTCAGCCACTCTCTAGCTAGGGACCTGACTCCAGATCACATCCAGCCAATCTCTAGCTAGGGACCTGACTTCACCTCACATTCAGCCACTCTCCAGCTAGGGACCTGACTCCACCTCACATTCAGCCACTCTCCAGCTAGGGACCTGACTCCAGATAACATCCAGCCACTCTCTAGCTAGGGACCTGACTCCAGATAACATCCAGCCACTCTCTAGCTAGGGACCTGACTCCGGCTCACATCCAGCCACTCTCCAGCTAGGGATCTGACTCCAGATAACATCCAGCCACTCTCTAGCGAGGGACCTGACTCCACCTCACATTCAGCCACTCTCTATAGCTAGGGACCTGACTCCACCTCACATTCAGCCACTCTCCAGCTAGGGACCTGACTCCAGATAACATCCAGCCACTCTCTAGCTAGGGACCTGACTCCGGCTCACATCCAGTCACTCTCTAGCTAGGGACCTGACTTCGGCTCACATCCAGCTCAATTTTATACTAGCGGGGGTCTGGTCACACACACACACACACACACACACACACACACACACACACACACACACACACACACACACACAGGGACTCTCTTATCGAGAGAAGTAGAGGCAAGACAGGACGTGCTCAAACTGTCAATTCCACGTCACAGCCAGCCCTGGTACCACAGCCTAATTATGCAGTAAAACAGCCACAGCAGGCGAAACAGCACCGGTCGGACCCAAAATAAAACGCAGACAGCCCAACAGAAACAGAACAGAGCAGGAAACTATCCTTATCTTCCCCAGGGATGGGAGCTGTGCTACAGGCATAACACAACACTATACAGTAGACACTGACTCAGACTGAGACCCAGATTCAGATAAATATAGCAGAGCTGGAGAACCCAAGGTAGAGCAGGGAAGGAAGGACTGAGGCACTGAGGAGAGACATTTTACATTTACATTTTAGTAATTTACCAGAAGCTCTTATACAGAGCGACTTACATTAGTGAGTGCATACATTTTAATAGTTTTTTCGTACTGGTCCCCCGTGGAATAGAAAGAAAAGAGGAGAAAAGAGAGACTGTCTAAAGGGCTATAGAAAGAGAAAGGGGGGGGTGGGGAGAGATAGACAGAGAGTGGAAGAGAGAGAGAGAGAGATGGAGGGGGGGAGTGGTGGAAAAGAGACAGAGAGAGACAGATAGATAGACAGAGAGAGAGACAAAGAGAGAGATATTCAGACAGAGAGAGAGAGAGAGAGAGAGAGAGAGAGAGCGAGAGAGAGAGAGAGACTTATTAGAGACCAACTGGGGGAGAGAGTGGTGGAAAAGAGAGAGAGACAGATAGAAGGAGAGAGAGAGAAAGCCTTATTGGAGTCCAACTGTCAGTAAGATGAGTGTTTGGAAGAGAAGCGAGTGTCATCCAGAGGCCTGTTAGGAGGGATGAGTGTCAAGCCCTGCCACTGCATTAGACACTTCATTAACCTTGTTGTACGCTGATCCACAGCCCTGACTGTGTGTGTGTGTGTGTGTGTGTGTGTGTGTGTGTGTGTGTGTGTGTGTGTGTGTGTGTGTGTGTGTGTGTGTGTGTGTGTGTGTGTGTGTTGGTCCATTTGCGTGCTTACAGTATGGGAAGCGATGAAAACCGAGATGAATCATTCTTCTCTTTGTGTCTTACTAGATGTTATTTAGTATATTATATATATATATATATATATACTGTACATCTCCTTCTGTCCTACCTCTTTTCCTCTTCCATAGTATCCCTCCATCCCCAGCCCAATGTGATCCATCTCTCTAAATGTGTCCTCCCCTTCCTCTACACGTGACCCTTACCCCGTCCCTCTCGCTTTCTTTTCTCCTTCAAGTGCTAACCCTTCACCCTCAGTCTTCCCTGCCCTGAGTCTCCCCTCAGTCTCCCCAGTCTACCCTCAGTCTTCCCTATCCTCAGTCTCCCCTCAGTCTCCCCAGTCTGCCCTCAGTCTCCCCTATCCTCAGTCTCCCCTCAGTCTCCCCAGTCTACCCTCAGTCTCGCCTATCCTCAGTCTCCCCTCAGTCTCCCCAGTCTACCCTGAGTCTTCCCTATCCTTAGTCTCCCCTCTGTCTCCCCAGTCTACCCTCAGTCTCGCCTATCCTCAGTCTTTCCCTACCCTGAGTCTTCCCTATCCTCAGTCTTCCCTACCCTGAGTCTTCCCTATCCTCAGTCTCCCCTCAGTCTCCCCAGTCTACCCTCAGTCTTCCCTATCCTCAGTCTCCTCAGTCTACCCTCAGTCTCCCCTTTCCTCAGTCTTCCCTCAGTCTCCCCAGTCTACCCTCAGTCTCGCCTATCCTCAGTCTCCCCTCAGTCTCCCCAGTCTACCCTGAGTCTTCCCTATCCTCAGTCTCCCCTCAGTGTCCCCAGTCTACCCTCAGTCTCGCCTATCCTCAGTCACCCCTACCCTCAGTCTCCCCTATCCTCAGTCTTCCCTATCCTCAGTCTCCCCTACCCTCAGTCTCCCCTATCCTCAGTCTCCCCTATCATCAGTCTCCCCTACCCTCAGTCTCCCCTATCCTCAGTCTCTCCTACGCTCAGTCTCCCCTACCCTCAGTCTCCCCTACCCTCAGTCTCCCCTATCCTCAGTCTCCCCTATCCTCAGTCTCCCCTACCATCAGTCTCCCCTAGCCTCAGTCTCTCCTATTCTCAGTCTCCCCTACCCTCAGTTGTCCCTGTCCTCAGTCTCCCCTAACCTCAGTCTCGGATATCCTCAGTTTCCCCTACACTCAGTCTCCCCTACCCTCAGTCTCCCCTACCCTCAGACTCCGCTACCCTCAGTCTCCCCTATCATCAGTCTCCCCTAGCCTCAGTCTCCCTACCCTCAGTCTTCCCAATCCTCAGTGTCCCCTACCCTCAGTCTCCCCTACCCTCAGTCTCGCCTATCCTCAGTCTCCCCTGCACTCAGTCTCCCCTACCCTCAGTCTCTCCTACCCTCAGTCTCCCCTATCCTCAGTCTCCCCTACCCTCTGTCTCCCCTATCCTCAGTCTTCCCTACCCACAGCAGTCTCCCCTACCCTCAGTCTTTCCCAACCTCAGTCTCTCCTATCATCAGTCTCCCCTACCCTCAGTCTCCCCTATCCTCAGTCTCCCCTATCCTCAGTCTCCCCTACCATCAGTCTCCCCTAGCCTGTCTCTCCTATTCTCAGTCTCCCCTACCCTCAGTTGTCCCTGTCCTCAGTCTCCCCTAACCTCAGTCTCGGATATCCTCAGTTTCCCCTACACTCAGTCTCCCCTACCCTCAGACTCCGCTACCCTCAGTCTCCCCTATCATCAGTCTCCCCTAGCCTCAGTCTCCCTACCCTCAGTCTTCCCAATCCTCAGTGTCCCCTACCCTCAGTCTCCCCTACCCTCAGTCTCGCCTATCCTCAGTCTCCCCTGCACTCAGTCTCGCCTACCCTCAGTCTCCCCTATCCTTAGTCCCCCCTATCCTCAGTCTCCCCTAACCTTAGTCTGCCCTACCCTTAGTCTCCCCTACCTTTATTCTCCACTATCCTCAGTCTCTCCTATCTCCAGTCCCCCCTACTCTCAGTGTCCCTCAAACATGCAAACACAGAGGGCACCAACACACATGCACACACACACAAACACGCACACATAAAAACACAAACACACACGCAAGCATGCACAAACATGTGCAAACTCTAACCCTATTTTCCCTAACCCCTAAACCTAACCCTAACCTTTAACCTAAGCCTAAACCTAACCCTTAACCTAACTCCTAACCCTAAAACTAACCCTAACCTTAATCCCAAAACCTAAACCTTTAAGCCTAAAATAGCATTTGAACAAATTCATGATATTAAAAAAATCCAGACTTTTCAAAATTTTTCTTGTTTTCCTTATTTCCCTATATGTACACGAGTGTAGTGAAATGCTTGTGCTTCTAGTTCCGACAGTGCAGCAATATCTAACATGTAATCTAACAATTCCACAACAACTACCTAATACACACAAATCTAAGTAAAGGAATGGAATAATAATATATACATATAAATATATGGATGAGCAACAACAGAGCGGCATAGGCAAGATGCAATTGATGGTATAAAATGCAGTATATACATATGAGATGAGTAATGCAAGATATGTTAACATTATTAAAATGCCATTATTAAAGTGACTAGTGATCCATTTATTAAAATGGCCAACGATTTCAAGTCTGTATGTAGGCAGCAGCCTCAATGTGTTAGTGATGGCTGTTTAACAGTCTGATGGCCTTGAGGTAAAAGCTGTTTTTCAGTCTCTCGGTCCCAGCTTTGATGCACCCCTACTGACCTCGCCTCCTGGATGGAAGCGGGGTGAACAGGCAGTGGCTCAGGTGGTTATTGTCTTTGATTATATTTTTGGCCTTCCTGTGACATTGGGTGCTGTAGGTGTCCTGGAGGGAAGGTAGTTTGCCCCCGGTGCAGACCGCACCACCCTCTGGAGAGCCCTGTGGTTATGGGTGGTGCAGTTGCCGTACCAGGTAGTGATGGTGACAGGATGCTCTCAATTGTGCATCTGTAAAATTTTGTGAGGGTTTTAGGTGACACACCAAATTTCTTCAGCCTCCCGAGGTTGAAGAGATGCTGTTGCGCCTCTGTGTTCACCACACTGTCATTTCAGTTTGTCCATGATGTGTACACCGAGGAACTTAAAACTTTCCACCTTCTCCACTGCTGTCCCTTTGATTTGGATAGGGGGGTGCTCCCTCTGCTGTCTCCTGAAGTACACGATCATCTCCTTTGTTTTGTTGACCTTGAGTGTGAGGTTATTTTCCTGACACCACACTCCGAGTGCCCTCACATTCTCCCTATAGGCTGTCTCGTCGTTGCTGGCAATCAAGCCTACTACTGTTGTGTTGTCTGCAAACTTGATGATTGAGTTGGAGGTGTGCGCGGCCAAGCAGTCATGGGTGAACAGAGAATACAGGAGGGGGCTGAGCAAGCACCCTTGTTGAGCCCCAGTGTTGAGGATCAGCAAAGTGGAGGTGTTGTTTCCTACCTTCACCACCTGTGGGCGGCCCGCCAGGAAGTGCAGGACCCAATTGCACAGGGTGGGGTTGAGACCCAGGGCCTGAAGCTTAATGATGAACTTGGAGGGAACTATGGTGTTGAATGCTGAGCTGTAGTCAATGAACAGCATTCTTACATAGGTATTCCTCTTGTCCAGGTGGGATAGAGCAGTGTGATGGTGATTGCATCGTCTATGGACCTATTGGAGTGGTAAGCAAATTGAAGTGGGTCTAGGGTAACAGGTATAGTGGAGGTGATATAATCCTTGACTAGTCTCTCAAAGCTACGGGGCAATAGTCATTTAGTTCAGTTACCTTTGCCTTCTTTTGTACAGGAACAATGGTGGCCATCTTGAAGCATGTGTGGACAGCAGACTGGGAAAGGGAGAGATTGAATATGTTCTTAAACACGCCAGCCAGCTGGTCTGCAAATGCTCTGGGGATGTGGCTAGGGATGCCGTCTGTGCCGGCAGCCTTGCGAGGGTTAACACGCTTAAATGTCTTACTCATGTCGGCCATGGAGAAGGAGAGCCCACAGTCCTTGGTAACGGGCCATGTCGGTGGCACTGTATTATCCTCAAAGTGGGCAAAGAAGGTCTTTAGTTTGTCTGGAAGAAAGACGTCTGTGCCCGTGACGTGGCTGGTTTTCTTCTTGTAGTCCGTGATTGTCTGTAGACTCTGCCACATGCGTCTCTTGTCTGAGCCATTGAAATGCGACTCCACTTTGTCTCTATACTGACATTTTGCTTGTTTGATTGCCTTGCGGAGGGAATAACTATACTGTTTGTATTCGGCCATATCTCCAGTCAACTTTCCATGTTCAAATGTGGTGGTTTGCGCTTTCAGTTTTGCACGAATGCCGCCATCTATCCATGATTTCTGGTTAGGGTAAGTTTTAATAGTCACAGTGAGTACAACATGCACTTCCTTATAAACTCACTCACAGAATCAGCGTATAAATCAATATTATTCTTGGAGGCTACCAGGAATATATCCCAGTCCGCGTGATCAAAACAATCTTGAAGCGCGGATTCGGATTGGCCAGCCCAGCGTTGAATAGTCCTTGTCACGGGAATTTTTGTTTGAGTTTCTGCCAATAGGAAAGGAGGAGCAAAATGGAGTCGTGGTCAGATTTGCCAAAGGGAGGGCGGGAGAGGGCCTTGTATGCAACACGGAAGTTAGAGTAGCAGTGATCCAGTGTATTGCCCGCACGAGTGCTACAATCAATATGCTGATAGAGTTTAGGTAGCCTTGTTCTCAAATTTGCTTTGTTAAAATCCCCAGCTACAATAAATGCAGCCTTGGATATATGGTTTCCAGTTTGCATAAAGTCCAGTGAAGTTCCTTGAGGGCCGTCGATGTTTTGGCACGAGGGGGGATATACACGGCTGTGACAATAACCAACGAGAATATGGACGGCATTTGATTGTGACGAATTCTAGATCCGGTGAACAAAAGGACTTGAGTTCCTGTATGTTGTTACAATTACACCATGATTCGTTAATCATGAAACCGCCCTTCTTCTTCCCGGAGAGAAGTTTATTTCTGTCGGAACGATGCACAAAGAATCCCGGTGGCTGTACCGACTCCGACAGCATATTCCGAGAGAGCCATGTTTCCGTAAAACAGAGTATGTTACAATCCCTGATGTTTCTCTGGAAAGCAACCCTTGCCCTAATTTCGTCTACCTTGTTATCTAGAGACTGGACATTAGCGAATAATATACTCGGAAGCGGTGGGTGGTGTGCGCACCTCCGAAGCCTGACCAGAAGGACCAGAAGGCTGCTCCATCTACCTCTTCTGCAGCAACGTTGTTTTGGGTCAGCCTCTGGAATCAGTTCAGATTCCCTGGGTGGTTCGGACAAAGGATCTACTTCGGGAAAGTAGTGTACCTGGTCGTAGTGATGGTAAGTTGACGTCGCTCTGATATCCAGTAGTTTTTCCCGGCTGTACACTACCGTTCAAAAGAGTTAGAACACCTACTAATTCAAGGGTTTACTGTATGTTTACTATTTTCTACATTGTAGAATAATAGTGAAGATATCAAAAAATGAAATAACACATATGGAATCATGTAGTAACCAACAAAGTGTTAAACAAATATTTGAGATTCTTCAAATAGTCACTGTTTGCCTTGATGACAGCTTTGCACTCTTGGCGGTCTCTCAACCAACTTAACCTGGAATGCATTTCCAACAGTCTTGAAGGAGTTTCCACATACGCGGGGCGGCAGGTAGTCTAATGGTTAGAGCTTTGGACAAGTAACCTAAAGGTTGCAAGATCAAGTCCCCAAGCTGACAAGGTAAAAATCTGACATTCTGCCTCTGAACAAGGCAGTTAACCCACTGTTCCTAAGCCATCATTGAAAATCAGAATTTTTTCTTAACTGACTTGCCTAATTAAATAAAGGTAAAATATGCTGAGCACTTGTCTGCTTTTCCTTCACTTTGCTGTCCGACTCCCAAACCATCCCAGTTTGTTTGAGATTGTGGGATTGTGGAGGCCAGGTCATCTGATGCAGCACTCCATCACTCTCCTTCCTTCTTGATCAAATAGCCCTTACAAAGCCTGGAGGTGTGTTGGGTCATTGTCCTGTTGAAAAACAAATGATAGTCCCACTAAACCCAAACCAGATGGGATGGTGTATCACTGCAGAGAATGCTAAAACTTTTCACTGGTAGTGTATGTAATAACACTTAAGATTTTCTGGGCTTACAATGTAAGAAATAATACATAAAAAATAGAAAATACTGTAAAATGTCTTATTAAGGACTAGAAGCAATGCGGATACGTCGACGCCATCTTTATTTCACACCAGTTCACAGGAACATAGTCCCCTGTCCCCAGTGTAATTTACTCACAAACCACACAGACACACACACACACACACACACTGGAGCAGGGACATGAGAGCGGCCAGCAGCATCTTCAAAGAACGATTTGAAAGAACACACCTCCGCCGGCCCAGCGTCTCCCCCTCCCTCACCACTCTGCCCCCACCTCCCAATACATGTTCAAAGGCCATCCATTAACCTTTCACTCACACAGTCTCTCTGTGATCTACTGCTCTCAGCCAAGGGCTTTGAAGAGCGCAGGACCACCACCAGGGAGAGAGAGGGGGAGGAGGGACAGAGGGAGAGGGTAGATAGAGGGAGAAGGGATGGAAGGAGGGGGTAGAGAGAGGGAGGAGGGATGGAAGGAGAGCCAGAGGTAGGAGGGAGGAGGGATGGACGGAGAGCCAGAGGTAGTAAAAAAGGAGGTGCATAGAGGACTAGAAAAGAGAGAAGACTAAAATAGAGGTAAGACTAGATTAGAGGGAGGGGCAGACGAAAGGAGAGGAAGCTGCAGACTGAAGAGAACGGAGAGAGCGAGAAGGAAGCGGAAGAGGGAATAGTAGGATCTGGCTAAAAATACTTGAATCAGTTATAGAACCCATTGCCCTTTATGGTTGTGAGGTCTGGGGTCCGCTCACCAAGCAAGAATTTACCAAATGGGACAAACACCAAATTGAGATTCTGCTTGCAGATTTCTGCAAAAATATCCTCTGTGTACAAAGTAAAACACCAAATAATGCAAGCAGAGCAGAATTAGGCCGATACCCCCTAATTATCAAAATCCAGAAAAGAGCTGTAAAATTCTACAACCACCTAAAAGGAGCGATTCCCAAACCTTCCATAACAAAGCCATCACCGACAGAGAGATGAACCTGGAGAAGAGTCCCCTAAGCAAGCTGGTCCTGGGGCTCTGTTCACAAACACAAACAGACCCCACAGAGCCCCAGGACAGCAACACATTTAGACCCAACCATGAGAAAACAAATAGATAATTACTTGACACATTGGAAAGAATTAACAAAAAACAGAGCAAACTAGAATGCTATTTGGACCTAAACAGAGAGTACACAGTGGCAGAATACCTGACCATTCTGACTGACTCAAACTTAAGGAAAACTTTGACTATGTACAGACTCAGTGAGCATAGCCTTGCTATTGAGAAAGGCCGCCGTAGGCAGATCTGGCTCTCAAGAGAAGACAGGCTATGTGCACACTGCCCACAAAATCAGGCCGAAATTGAGCTGCACTTCCAAACCTCCTGCCAAATGTCTGACCATATTCGATACACTTTTATTTATTTTGATTTATTTCACCTTTATTTAACCAGGTAGGCTAGTTGAGAACAAGGTCTCATTTGCAACAGCGACCTGGCCAACATAAAGCGTAGCAATTCGACACATACAACAACACAGAGTTACACATGGAATAAACAAAACATACAGTCAATAATACAGTAGAACAAAAGAAAACAACAAGTCTATATACAGTGATTAAACACTGGAATGGTAGATCGGCAGAAGATGAATGTGCAGGTAGAGATACTGGGGTGCAAAGGAGCAAAATAAATAAATACCAGTATGGGGATGAGGTAGGTAGATAGATGGGCTGTTTACAGATGGGCTATGTACAAGTGCAGTGATCTGTAAACTGCTCTGACAGCTGGTGCTTAAAGCTAGTAAGGGAGATGTGAGTCTCCAGCTTCAGAGATTTTTGCAATTCGTTCCAGTCATGGGCAGCAGAGAACTGGAAGGAAAGATGACCAAAGGAGGAATTGGCTTTGTGGGTGACCAGTGAGATATACCTGCTGGAGCGCATGCTACGAGTGGGTGCTGCTATGGTGACCAGTGAGCTGAAATAAGGCGGTGCTTTACCTAGCAGAGACTTGTAGATAACCTGTAGCCAGTGGGTTTGACGACGAGTATGAAGCGAGGGCCAACCAACGAGAGCGTACAGGTCGCAATGGTGGGTAGTGTATGGGGCTTTGGTGACAAACGGATGGACTGTGATAGACTGCATCCAGTTTGTTAACCTGTCTAGGACATACATCCCGCTAGGGGAACGGTTGGCCGGAAATTGCCTGATATGTCATTATTAAAAGTAGGGGGGTAGCCTTAACAGGTTTTAAGTAGAGTGTTGGAGGCTATTTTATAGATGACATCGCCGAATTCGAGGATAGGTAGGATGTTCAGTTTTATGAGGGTATGTTTGGCAGCATGAGTGAAGGATGCTTTGTTGCCGATTATAGATTTAATTTTGGATTGGAGATGCTTAGTGAGTCTGGAAGGAGAGTTTACAGTCTAACCAGACACATAGGTATTTGTAGTTGTCCACGTATTCTAAGTCAGAGCCGTCCAGAGTAGTGATGCTGGACGTGCGAGCAGGTGCGGGCAGTGATCGATTGAAAAGCATGCATTTAGTTTTACTTGCGTTTAAGAACAGTTGGAGGCCACGGAAGGAGAGTTGTATGGCATTGAAGCTCGTCTGGAGGTTAGTTAACACAGTGTCCAAGGAAGGGCCAGAAGTATACAGAATGGTGTCGTCTGCGTAGAGGTGGATCAGAGAATCACTAGCAGCAAGAGCAACATCATTGATGTATACAGAAAAGAGAGTCGGCCTGAGAATTGAACCCTGTGGCACACCCATAGAGACTGTCAGAGGTCCGGACAACAGGCCCTCCGATTTGATACACTGAACTCTATTAGAGAAGTAGTTGGTAAACCAGGTGAGGCAATCATTTGAGAAACCAAGGCTGTCGAGTCTGCCAATAAGAATGTTGTGATTGACAGAGTCGAAAGCCTTGGCCAGGTCAATGAATACGGCTGCACAGTAATGTCTCTTATTGATGGCAGTAATGAGGTCGTTTAGAACCTTGAGCGTGGCTGAGGTGCACCCAGGACCAGCTCTGAAACCAGATTGCATAGCGGAGAAGGTATGGTGGGATTCGAAATGGTCAGTAATGTGTTTGTTAACTTTCGAAAGCCTTTAGAAAGACATGGTAGGATAGATATAGGTCTGTAGCAGTTTGGGTCTAGGGCGTCACCCCCTTTGAAGAGGCGGATGATCGCGGCAGCTTTCCAATCTTTGGGAATCTCAGACAATACGAAAGAGAGGTTGAACAGGCTAGTAATAAGGGTTGCCAAAATTTCGGCAGATCATTTTAGAAAGAGAGGGTCCAGATTGTCTAGCCCGGCTGATTTGTATCGGTCCAGATTTTGCAGCTCTTTCAGAACATCGGCTATCTGGATTTGGGTAAAGGAGAAATGGTGGGGGCTTTGGCAGGTTGCTGTGGAGGGTGCCGGCAGTTGACCGGGGTAGGGGTAGCCATGTGGAAAGCATGGCCAGCTGTAGAGAAATGTTTATTGAAATTCTCAATTATAGTGGATTTATCGGTGGTGACAGTGTTTCCTAGCCTCAGAGCAGTGGGCAGCTGGAAGGAGGTGCTCTTATTCTCCATGGACTTTACAGTGTCCCAGAACTGTTTTGAGTTAGTACTACAGGATGCAAATTTCTGTTTGAAAAAGCTTGCCTTAGCTTTTCTAACTGCCTGTGTATATTTGTTCCTAACTTCCCTGAAAAGTTACATATCACGGGGGCTATTCGATGCTAATGCAGAACGCCACAGGATGATTTTGTGCTTGGCAAGGGCAGACAGGTCTGGCGTGAACCAAGGACTATATCTATTCCTAGTTCTACATTTTTTGAGAGAGGCATGCTTATTTAAGATGGTGAGGAAGGCACTTTTAAAGAATAGCCAGGCATCATCTACTGACGGGATGAGGTCAATGTCATTCCAGGATACCCCGGCCAGGTCGATTAGAAAGGCCTGCTCGCAGAAGTTTTTCAGGGAGTGTTTGACAGTGATGAGACGTGGTCGTTTGGTCGCAGACCCATTACGGATGCAGGCAATGAGGCAGTGATCGTTGAGATCTTGATTGAAAACAGCAGAGGTGTATTTGGAGGGTGAATTAGTTAGGATGACATCTTTGAGGGTGCCCGTGTTTACTGATTTGGGGTTGTACCTGGTAGGTTCATTGATAATTTGTGTGAGTTTGTAGGATGGCCGGGGTGTTAAGCATGTCCCAGTTTAGGTCACCTAGTAGCACAAGCTCAGAAGATAGATGGGGGGCAATCAATTCACATATGGTATCGAGGGCACAGCTGGGGGCAGAGGGAGGTCTATAGCAAGTGGCAACAGTGAGAGACTTGTTTCTGGGAAGGTGAATTTTTTGAAGTAGAAGCTCAAATTGTTTGGGTACAGACTTAGATAGTAATACAGCACTCTGCAGGCTATCTTTGCAGTAGATTGCAACACAGCCCCCTTTGGCAGTTCTATCTTGGCGGAAAACGTTATAGTTAGCAATGGAGATTTCAGTTTTTTTGTGTGGTTTTCCTAAGCCAGGATTCAGACACGGCTAAGACATCTGGGTTGGCAGAGTGTGCTAAAGCAGTGAGTAAAACAAACTTAGGGAGTAGGCTTCTAATGTTAACATGCATGAAACCAAGGCTTTTACGATTACAGAAATCAACAAATGAGAGCACCTGGGGGGTGGGAGTGGAGCTAATCACTGCAGGACCTGGATTAACCTCCACATCACCAGAGGAACAGAGGGGAAGTAGGATAAGGGTACGGCTAAAGCCTATACGAACTGGCAGTCTAGCACGTTCAGAACAGAGAGTAAAAGGAGAAGGTTTCTGGGCACGATAGCATAAATTCAAGGCATAGTGTACAGACAAAGGTACGGTAGGATGTGAGTACATTGGAGTTAAACCTAGGCATTGAGTAATGAAGAGAGAGATATAGTCTCTAGAGATGTTTAAACCAGGTGATGTCATCGCATATGTAGGAGGTGGAACAACATGGTTGGTTAAGGCATATTGAGCAGGGCTAGAGGCTCTACAGTGAAATAAGACAGTAATCACTAACCAGGACAGTAATGGACAAGGCATATTGATATTAGAGAGAGGCATGCGTAGCCAAGTGAACATATGGGTCCAGTGAGTGGTTGGGCTGGCTGGGGACACGGCGATTCAGACAGTTAGCAGGCTAACAAGCTAACAGTTAGTAGGCCGGGGCTAAACAAGCTAGTAGTACGGGGCAAGCTAGCAGTTAGCAGGCCAGGTTAGCAAGCAAGCAGTTAGCATGGGCTAGCAGTTACAGACCGGGTAGTAAGCTAGCAGTTAGCAGGCCGGGGCCGGCAGCTAGCAGTTAGTAGACCGGGGCAAGCTAGCAGTTAGCAGGCCGGGTTATCAAGCAGTTAGCAGGGCTAGCAGTTAGCAGACCGGGTTAGCAAGCAAGCAGTTAGCAAGGGATAGCAGTTAGCAGACCGGGCATGCAAGGTAGCAGTTAGCAGACCGGGTTAGCAAGCAAGCAGCTAGCAGGTGCTAGAAAGTTAGCCTTTGGGGGGATGACGCGATGGGGGTAAGTCTGTTTTTTCCTCTTTGTGTGGTGACGTCGATAGACCAGTCGCGCCTGAGGGGCCTGTTGGAGTCCTCGGGCAGATTATGTCGGTATTCCAGTCGTAGGGGATCTGCGGGGTTTCATGCCCCGTACCGGCTGTAGAAGGGGTCCGGATATTGTAGTCCAGGAGCATACTTCGGTGGTAGCACAGGAGCCCTGGCTAATTGGTGCTTCAAGCTAATTGGTGCTTCAAGCTAATTGGTGCTTCAAGCTAATTGGTGCTTGCTCTGGGATGGAAACGCTAGCCAGGAGAAGTCATCCGGGACTGCGGTTAGCTAGTTGTGAAGATCCAGATGAAAATGTTCAGTTTGCGGTAGGAATCCAGGGATAAAAATAACAGGTCCGTTATGCTCTGGTTAGAGTCACGTTGTTTGAACTGACGAGAGCTTTCTGAGCTGAAGGTTAGCTGATGACCGCTGGCAATGGTTTGCTGACTGATAGCTGGTAGTTAGCTGGCTAGCTTCAGTTGAGGGATTCCAGATCTGAAGTAAATATAAATACTTTAGGGAAAAAAAGCAGATCCACGCCACATTGGGTGAGGCGGGTTGCAGGAGAGTATTTAGATGATGAGGTTTAGCAAAATATTTGAAAGGATATGTGAAGAAAAAGATGTAAAACGATATATACAAGGGACATGACAGGACAAGGACGTCTTGACTGCTACGCCATATTTCCTTCCGATTACACAAACCCACAAATAATTTGAAAACAAATCCAATTTTGATAAACTCCCATATCTATTTAGTGAAATACCACAGCATGCATTCACAGCAGCAATATTTGTGACCTGTTGCCACAAGAACAAACACGATTATAAATGCAACCCATATTTATGATTATTTATTTGCCCTTTTGTACTTTAACTATTTGCACATAATATGACATTTGTAATGTCTTCATTCTTTTGGAACTTTTGTGAGTGTAATTAATTTGTTTATTTCACTTATGTTTATTATCTAGTTCACTTGCTTTTGCAATGTTAACATATGTTTCCCATGACAATAAAGCCCTTCAATTGAATTGAATAGAATAGGCGGAGTGAAGGGGAGAGGACAGGAGAAGGGGTAGCTGTGGTAGCTGAGAGTGGAAGTCCCAAAGCAGGGAGAGGGGGATGAGGGGATAGGGGAGAGAGAGACAGCAAGAGCAAGCAGAGAGATTGGATGAAAATGAGAGAGGAGGGTTGGAGAACAGAGCACTAGTAGGAAGCAGAGAGATCGGATGAAAATGAGAGAGGAGGGTTGGAGAACAGAGCACTAGTAGGAAGCAGAGAGATTGGTTGAAAATGAGAGAGGAGGGTTGGAGAACAGAACACTAGTATGAAGCAGAGAGATCGGATGAAAATGAGAGAGGAGGGTTGGAGAACAGAGCACTAGTAGGAAGCAGAGAGATTGGATGAAAATGAGAGAGGAGGGTTGGAGAACAGAACACTTGTATGAAGCAGAGAGATTGGATGAAAATGAGAGAGGAGGGTTGGAGAACAGAGCACTAGTAGGAAGCAGAGAGATCGGATGAAAATGAGAGAGGAGGGTTGGAGAACAGAGCACTAGTATGAAGCAGAGAGATTAGATGAAAGTGAGAGAGGAGGGTTGGAGAACAGAACACTAGTATGAAGCAGAGAGATTGGATGAAAATGAGAGAGGAGGGTTGGAGAACAGAACACTAGTATGAAGCAGAGAGATTGGATGAAAATGAGAGAGGAGGGTTGGAGAACAGAACACTAGTAGGAAGCAGAGAGATTGGATGAAAATGAGAGAGGAGGGTTGGAGAACAGAACACTAGTAGGAAGCAGAGAGATTGGATGAAAATGAGAGAGGAGGGTTGGAGAACAGAACACTAGTATGAAGCAGAGAGATCGGATGAAAATGAGAGAGGAGGGTTGGAGAACAGAACACTAGTAGGAAGCAGAGAGATTGGATGAAAATGAGAGAGGAGGGTTGGAGAACAGAACACTAGTATGAAGCAGAGAGATCGGATGAAAATGAGAGAGGAGGGTTGGAGAACAGAACACTAGTATGAAGCAGAGAGATCGGATGAAAATGAGAGAGGAGGGTTGGAGAACAGAACACTAGTATGAAGCAGAGATCGGATGAAAATGAGAGAGGAGGGTTGGAGAACAGAACACTAGTAGGAAGCAGAGAGATTGGATGAAAATGAGAGAGGAGGGTTGGAGAACAGAACACTAGTAGGAAGCAGAGAGATTGGATGAAAATGAGAGAGGAGGGTTGGAGAACAGAACACTAGTATGAAGCAGAGAGATTAGATGAAAATGAGAGAGGAGGGTTGGAGAACAGAACACTAGTATGAAGCAGAGAGATTGGATGAAAATGAGAGAGGAGGGTTGGAGAACAGAACACTAGTAGGAAGCAGAGAGATTGGATGAAAATGAGAGAGGAGGGTTGGAGAACAGAACACTAGTATGAAGCAGAGAGATTGGATGAAAATGAGAGAGGAGGGTTGGAGAACAGAACACTAGTAGGAAGCAGAGAGATTGGATGAAAATGAGAGAGGAGGGTTGGAGAACAGAGCACTAGTAGGAAGCAGAGAGATTGGATGAAAATGAGAGAGGAGGGTTGGAGAACAGAACACTAGTAGGAAGCAGAGAGATTGGATGAAAATGAGAGAGGAGGGTTGGAGAACAGAACACTAGTAGGAAGCAGAGAGATTGGATGAAAATGAGAGAGGAGGGTTGGAGAACAGAACACTAGTATGAAGCAGAGATTGTAACAAGATAGAAAAAGTGAGGCAGGAGAGGAGGAAAGGGAGAAACAGTAGGATCAACAGGAGATGATGGTTGGTCTCCCCATGAGATCTATCACAAAAACACTACATACCAGACCATTACCATAAATATATAGATCCTACAGATCTCAGCTCTAAAGAAAGGGAAATAGATGGAACCATAGGCAGCAGCCCAGCGGTTAAGAGCGTTGGGCCAGAAACCGAAAAGTCACTGGTTTGAGTCCCCTAACCGACTACGTGAAGAATCTGCTGATGTGCCCATGAGCAAGGCTGTAAGTCTCTCTGGATAAGAGCACACAAGAGCCATTACCAACATGGGTCAAATTGTGTTTTTATGAAAAACAAAAGCATAGCGCTCCATCTCCATTTAAATATTCAATCAGTCTCCACAGAAACCTGATTCGTGGAAAAACACCCTGAAATAACAACTAGCAGAGTGAAAATACAAAGGGAGAGAAGGGAGGGAGGAAAGGAGAAGTGCAGTTGTGTGCAGTAAGGGACTGGAGGCCTTTCCACAGACTGATCTGAGAGCAAACGCTTCCACCAGTCAGCTGGGTCTGGGCCGCATCCAGACGGATGGGACTCACACACACACACGCACGCACACTAACGGCCTGGTAATGGCACACGCCACCACCAGCGACACACACACACACGCACGCTAACAGCCTGGTAATGGCCCACGCCGCCACCAGCGACACACACGCACGCACACGGCCTGGTAATGGCCCACGCCGCCATCAGTGGTACACACACACACACATGCACACGCACACACAGGCACACACAGGCACACACACACACACAGTGCCTCGCCTCACAGTGCGGTAGCTAAATCTGCGCTGGGTGTCTGGGCTCCATCATGTGTATGTAGTGCAGCTGCCTGCGATGGAAATGATGCTTTCCTGCCACATTAACCAGGCCTAATGGGCTTTCAGAACACAACACGGCTCATTCTCGGCTGTACATTTCTAACTAGTGGTGTGTGGAATCAGCAGGACAGGGTAGGCATGTCAATATGTTGAGACTGGGACAGGGAGTGTGTGTATGACTGTTGGTTTGGGTGTGTTTTAGTGTTGGTTACTTTATATCTGCTCACAATAAATATATTTTTGGTACTGTTGACCAGATTTCACATTTCCCTTACTTCAATTCAATCATTTAACATCTACAATATATGGCAGAATGTAAACATTATAGTGTAAGGGTACACATTTAGCATGTTAGTGGTAGGCCTATTTGTATGTGTAGGGTAAACATAACGTTTACATTACATTTACATGTGTTAGCTGTTAGCTGCACTTGATTGAGCATGCCTGGCACAAGGGAACCAATGGAATAGCCCCAAAGGTGCAAACCACGCAGATATGACACTACAGGCAGGTTCAATCAAACAAATACTATTTAAACCCAGGTCTGGTTAGGGGTACATTTAAAATGTAGGAATTGTGCATGTTTGGGATTAACATTAGGATGCGTAGTGGAGTGTGGAGCGCTGTAGAGGAGCAGAGCTTGGTGATCCTGCAGGTCTGTAATAAGTAGTGATTAGACTGGTACTGATGTCTAGTCTAACAGTCAGCACAGGAAGGAGCCAACATCAGGATACCCTCTCTTCCCTCTACCTCTCTCTTCCCTCTACCTCTCTCTTCTCTCTACCCCTCTCTTCCTCTACCCCTCTCTTCCCTCTACCCCTCTCTTCCCTCTACCTCTCTCTTCCTCTACCTCTCTCTTCTCTCTTCCCTCTACCCCTCTCTTCCCTCTACCTCTCTCTTCCCTCTACCCCTCTCTTCCCTCTACCTCTCTCTTCCTCTACCTCTCTCTTCTCTCTACCTCTCTCTTCCCTCTACCCCTCTCTTCCCTCTACCCCTCTCTTCCCTCTACCTCTCTCTTCCCTCTACCCCTCTCTTCCCTCTACCTCTCTCTTCCTCTACCTCTCTCTTCTCTCTACCTCTCTCTTCCCTCTACCCCTCTCTTCCCTCTACCCCTCTCTTCCCTCTACCCCTCTCTTCCCTCTACCTCTCTCTTCCTCTACCTCTCTCTTCTCTCTACCTCTCTCTTCCCTCTACCCCTCTCTTCTCTCTACCTTTCTCTTCCCTCTGCCTCTCTCTTCCCTCTACCCCTCTCTTCCCTCTACCTCTCTCTTCCTCTACCTCTCTCTTCTCTCTTCCCTCTACCCCTCTCTTCCCTCTACCCCTCTCTTCCCTCTACCTCTCTCTTCCTCTACCTCTCTCTTCTCTCTTCCCTCTACCCCTCTCTTCCCTCTACCTCTCTCTTCCCTCTACCCCTCTCTTCCCTCTACCTCTCTCTTCCTCTACCTCTCTCTTCTCTCTACCTCTCTCTTCCCTCTACCCCTCTCTTCCCTCTACCCCTCTCTTCCCTCTACCTCTCTCTTCCCTCTACCCCTCTCTTCCCTCTACCTCTCTCTTCCTCTACCTCTCTCTTCTCTCTACCTCTCTCTTCCCTCTACCCCTCTCTTCCCTCTACCCCTCTCTTCCCTCTACCCCTCTCTTCCCTCTACCTCTCTCTTCCTCTACCTCTCTCTTCTCTCTACCTCTCTCTTCCCTCTACCCCTCTCTTCCCTCTACCTCTCTCTTCCCTCTACCTCTCTCTTCCCTCTACCCCTCTCTTCTCTCTACCTTTCTCTTCCCTCTGCCTCTCTCTTCCCTCTACCCCTCTCTTCCCTCTACCTCTCTCTTCCTCTACTCCTCTCTTCCCTCTACCACTCTCTTCCTCTACCTCTCTCTTCCCTCTACCCCTCTCTTCCCTCTACCCCTCTCTTCCCTCTTCCCCTCTCTTCCTCTACCCCTCTCTTCCCTCTACCCCTCTCTTCCCTCCACCTCTCTCTTCCCTCTAAACAGCACTCTGAAAGTTAATGTTTGTGTGCGTGTGTGTGTGGTTGTGTGTGTGTTTCTGTACCACAGCCAGGGGAGTTGATCGATGGAACCATCAGAAAGGGTTTTCTTAATTTGGTCCAATCAAACGCTGTGCCTGTGCTCAGGGCAGAACATAGATAACACTCAATTGATTATTAATGCATTATTAATACTTCTCTAGTGCCAGGTCACACAGACAGCTGGAGGCTCTCATGCACACACAGATGTGGGCGGCACACACACACAGTCTGCAGACAAACATGAGCAAGCGAACAACACACACCTACACGCACACACAGTCTGCAGACAAACATGAGCAAGCGTGCAACAAACACATACACACATGCACACAGTTGATAAATCAGCTGGTGTCCAATGCAACACTGAGTACATCACATAAACACAATGCAGCAAAACCTGGCAAATTAAAGATAGAAAGAGAGAAAGAAAGACAGAGAGAGAGAGTGAGAGACAGAGAGAGAGAGAGAGAGAGAGAGAGAGAGAGAGAGAGAGAGAGAGAGAGAGAGAGAGAGACAGGGAGGGAGAGAGATGTGTGTTCTTGTTAGAGGTTGATTGTGCAGGTGTGATTTTAATGTGAGTGGGTGTTTGCTTGCTGATGTGTTCTCTCTCTCTCTCCTTCTATCTGTCTCTCTCTCTCTCTCTCTTCCACCACTCTCTCCCCCAGTTGGTCTCCAATAAGGCTCCCTCTCTCTCTGTCTTTCTCTCTCTCTCTCTCTCTCTCTCTCTCTCTCTCTCTCTCTCTCCCCCCTCCCTCTCCCCCCCCCCCCCTCTCTCTCTCTCTCTCTCTTCCCCCCTCTCTCTCTCCCCCCTCTCTCTCTCTCTCTCTCTCCCCCCTGTCTCTCTCTCTCACTCTCTCTCCCCCCTCTCTCTATATCTCTCTATCTCTCTCCCCCCCCCCCTCTCTCTCTCAATTCAATTCAATTAAAGGGGCTTTATTGAAATGGGAAACATGTGTTAACATTGCCAAAGCAAGTGAGGTAGATAATATACAAAAGTGAAATAAACAATAAAAATTAACAGTAATCATTACACATACAGAAGTTTCAAAACAATAGAGACATTACAAATGTCATATTATATATATATATATACTGTATATACAGTGTTGTAACAATGTACAAATGGTTAAAGTACACAAGGGCATAAATATGGGTTGTATTTACAATGGTGTTTGTTCTTCACTGGTTGCACTTTTCTTGTGGCAACAGGTCACAAATCTTGCTGCTGTGATGGCACACTGTGGAATTTCACCCAGTAGATATGGGAGTTTATCAAAATTGGATTTGTTTTCGAATTCTTTGTGGAACTGTGTAATCTGAGGGAAATATGCCTCTCTAATATGGTCATACATTGGGCAGGAGGTTAGGAAGTGCAGCTCAGTTTCCACCTCATTTTGTGGGCAGTGAGCACATAGCCTGTCTTCTCATGAGAGCCATGTCTGCCTATGGCGGCAATAAAAATGAACAGTAAGCATTACACTCACAGAAGTGTATATACAGTTGAAGTCGGAAGTTTACATACACTTAGATTGGAGTCATTAAAACTCATTTTTCAACCACTCCACAAATGTCTTGTTAACAAACTATAGTTCTGGCAAGTCGGTTAGGACATCTACTTTGTGCATTACACAAGTCATTTTCCCAACAGTTGTAAACAGACAGATTATTTAACATATAATTCACTGCATCACAATTCCAGTGGGTCAGAAGTTTCCATACACTAAGTTGACTGTGCCTTTAAACAGCTTGGAAAATTCCAGAAAATGATGTCATGGCTTCTGATAGGCTAATTGACATAATTTAAGTCAATTGGAGGTGTACCTGTGGATGTATTTCAAGGCCTACCTTCAAACTCAATGGCTCTTTGCTTGACATCATGGGAAAATCAAAAGAAATCAGCCAAGACCTCAGAAAAAAAATTGTGGACCTCCACAAGTCTGGTTCATCCTTGGGAGAAATTTCCGAATTCCTGAAGGTACCACGTTCATCTGTACAAACGCAAGTATAAACACCATGAGACCACGCAGTCGTCATACCGCTCAGGAAGGAGATGTGTTCTGTCTCCTAGAGATGAACGTACTTTGGTGCAAAAACGGCAAATTAATCCCAGAACAACAGCAAAGGACCTTGTAAAGATGCTGGAGGACACAGGTACAAAAGTATCTATATCAACAGTAAAACAAGTCCTATATCGACATAACCTGAAAGGCCGCTCAGCAAGGAAGAAGCCACTGCTCCAAAAGTCAGACTACGGTTTGCAACTGCACATTGGGGACAAAGATCATACTTTTTGGAGAAATGTCCTCTGTTCTGTTGAAACAAAAATAGAACCTTTTGGTCAGAATGCCCACGTTATGATTGGAGGAAAAAGGGGGAGGCTTGCAAGACGAAGAACACCATCCCAACCGTGAAGCACGGGGGTGGCAGCATCATGTTGTGGGGGTGCTTTGCTGCAGGAGGGACTGGTGCACTTCACAAAATAGATGGCATCATGAGATAGGAAAATTACGTGGATATATTGAAGCAACATCTCAAGACATCAGTCAGGAAGTTAAAGCTTGGTCGCAAATGGGTCTTCCAAATGGACAATGACCCCAAGCATACTTCCAACGTTGTGGCAAAATGGCTTAAGGACAACAAAGTCAAGGATTTGGAGTGGCCATCACAAAGCCCTGACCTCAATCCCATAGAAAATTTGTGGGCAGAACTGAAAAAGTGTGTGTGAGCAAGGAGGCCAACAAACCTGACTCAGTTACACCAGCTCTGTCAGGAGGAATGGGCCAAAATTATTGTGGAACGCTTGTGGAAGGCTACCATAAATGTTTGACCAAAGCTAAACAATTTAAAGGCAATGCTACCAAATACTAACTGAGTGTATGTAAACTTCTGACCCACTGGGAATGTGATGAAAGAAATAAAAGCTGAAAGAAATAATTCTCTCTACTATTATTCTGACACTTCACATTCTTAAAATAAAGTGGTGATCCTAACTGACCTGAGACAGGAAATTTATACTATGATTAAATATCAGGAATTGTGAAAAACTGAGTTTAAATGTATTCTGGCTAAAGTGTATGTAAACTTCCAACTTCAACTGTATACAGTGTTGGAACTATGTACAAATGGTTAAAGTACAAAAGGGAAAATAAATAAGCATAAATATGGGTTGTATTTACAATGGTGTTTGTTCTTCACTGGTTGACATTTTCTTGTGGTGATGGCACACTGTGGTATTTCACCAAGTAGATATGGGAGTTTATCAAAATTGGGTTTGTTTTCAAATTCTTTGTGGATCTGTGTAATCTGAGGGAAATATCTTCTCTTGAGAGCCAGGTCTGCCTATGTCAGCCTTTCTCAATAGCAAGGCTATGCTCAATGAGTCTGTACATAGTCAAAGCTTTCCTTAAGTTTGGGTCAGTCACAGTGGTCAGGTATTCTGCCACTGTGTACTCTCTGTTTAGGGCCAAATAGCATTCTAGTTTGCTCTGTTTTTTGTTAATTCTTTCCAATGTGTCAAGTAATTATCTTTTTGTTTTCTCATGATTTGGTTGGGCCTAATTGTGTTGCTGTCCTGGGGATCTGTGGGGTGTGTTTGAGTCTGTGAGCAGAGCCCTGGGTTCATCTCTCTGTAGGTGATGGCTTTGTCTTCAGGCTAGGGTCCTTTTCTCAGAATTTCCACCTGACTGACATTCCCAAAGTTAACTGCCTGTAACTCAGGCCCAGAAGCCAGGATATGCATATAATTGATAACATTTGATAGTAAACACATTGACGTTTGTAGAAATGTTAAAATGTTAACTAATGTATGAGACTATAAAACAATTGACATGGTAGGAGAAAATACAAAGAAAAACCAACCAGAGTTATTATTATTATTTTTTAGATCCCAGGCTCTTATAATGGAAAGCTTTGGGCCCTATGCAATTCCAGCTCCCAGATTGCAATTCCTATGGCCTCCACTAGATGTCAGTAGTCCTTGTTCAAGGTTTCAGGCTTGTTTCTTCCAAAACATGGAAGAATTTTGGCACTGAGAGTCACAGTTTTAAATCAGTCTGTGGGCGTGCGATGAACAGGACACACACTTGCCAATTTTACTTTTCTATTGAACATACTTATTTCAGTATGAAATATTATAGTTTAATTAAATTTTAGGGTACCTGAGGATTAACTAGAAATGTAGTTTTAACAAAGTTTAGCGGTAGCTCTTTGGGTTCCTTTGTCTTGAACGAGTGGATTACTGAAATCGATGGCACCAACTAAACAGACTTTTTAGGATATAAAGAAAGATTTTATCAAACAAAACGACCATGTTATAGAATGTTGTAGCTGGGACCCTTTGGATTGCAAACAGAGGAAGATTTTCAAAAAGTAAGCGATTATTTCATCGCTATTTGTGATTTTATGAATCCTGTGCTGGTTGAAAAATATGTTGATGTGAGGCGCCGTCCTCAAACAATTGCATGGTATGCTTTCGCTGTAAAGCCTATTGTACATTAGAAAATGCAGTTAGATTAACAAGAATTTCAGCTTTTAACCGATATAAGATACTTGTACGTCCCTAAATGTTTAACATTACGATTATTTATTTGAATTGCGCGCCCTCCAATTTCACTGGATGTTGTTGACAGGATGCCTAGCCTTAAGAAGGAAGGTTTGGGAATCGTTTCCTTTTAGGTGGTTGTAGAATTGAATGGCTCTTTTCTGGATTTCTCTCTCTTTCTCTCCATGTCTTCATCCCTCCTTCTCTTCCCTACTCATCTCTGAATCTTACAGCGCCTAAAATGAACCTTTTATTTTTTTCTTTCTTCCTCCACCATATTCCTCCCTCCCTCTCTGATCTCAGTGTCCTAACTGAGAGCACACAGCAGATGGTATGCTGCTGTCCGTGTGGAAGGGTACTAACAGGACACCCCACAACACCTCCCCTTCCCTTTAGCTCTACCTCCGCCCTGCCTCCCAGATCTTCCCCGCCACACACACACCCTGCAGCACCACTGTGGCCCAACCAGGTCACCTGCTGCTGGGGTTAAACCAGCTGGCACCCACCCACACACACATGCAGGCGGTGCGGGGACACCCACACACATGCAGGCGGTGCGGGGACACCC
>NC_034183.2:67776102-67835816 GCF_002021735.2 Oncorhynchus kisutch
ATCCATCCATCCCTCCCTCTCTCTCTCTCTCTCTCTCTCTCTCTCTCTCTCTCTTGCTCCCTCCCTCCCACCCTCCCTCCCTCCCTCCCTCCCTCCCTCCCTCCCTCCCTCCCTCCCTCCCTCCCTCCCTCCCTCCCTCCCTCCATCTCTCTCCATATTAATAATGGTCCAGAACCTGGCCCCCTCCTGTGTAGAGGCCTTTTCTATGTCCTGCTGCCTTTTGTAGTTGGTAATAAGAAAAATCTGTCTTTCAACCAATCTCTTTTGATCCTGACTCCCACTGCACTCTCCACAATAGCTCTCCTGTGGTCCCTGCCCATAAGGTGAAAGAGATGGAGGGAAAGAGAAACAGAGATGGAAAGAGAGAGATAGAGACAGGAGCAACAGACCAATAGACCCCCCGTCCAGACCAGCAAGACACTCTCCCAGACCTGTGGGACCCCACCTCCCCCTGGACCTACACATAGAGGACCCACGCCAAGAGGACTTACATCCAGACCACAGCACCATCAGCCACATCCACACCCTCACCCCAACCAATCAACAACCCCCCAAGTCAACCATGGCCACACCCCATTTAGGCCCCCTCAGATCAGACCTATGCCCCTCCTGCCCACCCCATGCACCCCACCCCCGCAAAGAGGGCCTCAACATGGAAGTCACACATACGCCTAGGCAGTGAGCAGGCAAACAGGCCCAACCCCCACTCTTACACTAGCCCAAGCAAATGGCTTGTACCAGATGCTCAGCAGGCTCTGCTCACACTTACTGGCCTGAGGCCAAACCACACAACCAACAACATTGGACACTTTATGGAACACAAAGCCTTCACTATATCATCCTGGAATATACAAGGCCTGAGGTAATCTGTCTTTGGCCTAAAGAGCAGGAACCTGGACTTCACCAAAGAAATCGGTAATACAGACATTGTCATCCTGCAAGAAAGCTGGTATAGAGGAGACGGACCCACTGGTTGCCCTCTAGGTTACAGAGAGCTGTTAGTCCCATCGACCAAACTATCAGGTGTGAAACAGGAAAGGGACTCAGGGGGTAAGCTAATTTGGTATAGAGCAGACCTAACTCACTCCATTAAATTAATCAAAACAGGAACATTTTACATTTGGATAGAAATTCAAAAGGAAATGATCTTAACAGAGGAAAATGTCCTCCTGTGTGCTACCTATATTCTCCCACTAGAATCCCCATACTTTAATGAAGACAGCTTCTCGATCCTGGAGGGGGAAATCAATCATTTCCAGGCCCAGGGACATGTACTAGTCTGTGGCGACCTAAATGCCAGAACAGGACAAGAACCTGACACCCTCAGCACACAGGGGGCAAACACCTGCCTGCAGGTGACAGCATTCCCTCCCCCATATGCCCCCCTAGGCACAACTATGACAACATAACCAACAAAAAAGGATCACAACTAGAGGTCGGCCGATTATGATTTTTCAATTCCGATACCGATTATTAGAGGACCAAATACTGATTCTTTAAAATGTATTTGTAATAATGACAGTTACAGCAATACTGAATGTACACTTATTTTAACTTAATATAATACATCAATAAAATCAATTTAGCCTCAAATAAATAATGAAACATGTTCAATTTGGTTTAAATAATGCAAAAACAAAGTGTTGGAGAAGAAAGTAAAAGTGCAATATGTGCCATGTAAGAAAGCTAACGTTTCAGTTCCTTGCTCAGAACATGAGAACATATGAAAGCTGGTGGTTCCTTTTAACATGAGTCTTCAATATTCCCAGGTAAGAAGTTTTAGGTTGTAGTTATTATAGGAATTATAGGACTATTTCTCTCTATACCATTTGTATTTCATTAATCTTTGACTATTGGATGTTCTTATAGGCACATTGCCAGTGTAACAGTATAGCTTCCGTCCCTCTCCTCGCTCCTACTTGGGCTCAAACCAGGAACACATCGACAACAATCACCCTCGAAGCAGCATTACCCATCGTTCCACAAAATCCTCAGCCCTTGCAGAGCAAGGGGAACAACCACTCCAAGTCTCAGAGCGAGTGACGTTTGAAACGCTATTAGCGCACACCCTGCTAACTAGCTAGAATTTCACATCGGTTACACCAGCCTAATCTCGGGAGTTGATAGGCTTGAAGTCATAAACAGTGCAATGCTTGAAGCATTGTGAAGAGCTACTGTCAAACGCACGAAAGTGCTGTTTGAATGAATGCTTACGAGCCTGCTGGTGCCTACCACCACTCAGTCAGACTGCTCTATCAAATCATAGACTTAGTTATAACATAATAACACACTGTTGCATATACACTGACTCTGCGTGAAATGAACGCAAGAGAAGTGACACAATTTCACCTGGTTAATATTGCCTGCTAACCTGGATTTAATTTAGCTAAATATGCAGGTTTATTAAAAATATATACTTCAGTGTATTGGTTTTATGAAATGCATTGATGTTTATGGTTAGGTACACATTGGAGCAACGACAGTTCTTTTTCGCGAATACGCACTGCATCGATTATATGCAACGCAGGACACGCTAGATAAACTAGTAATATCATCAACCATGTGTAGTTAACTAACGATTATGATTGATTGATAGATTTTTTTTAATAAGATAAGTTTAATCCTAGCTATCAACTTACCTTGGCTAACTGCATTCGCGTAACAGGCAGGCTCCTCGTGGAGTGCAATGTAATCAGGTGGTTAGAGCGTTGGACTAGTTAACTGTAAGGTTTCAAGATTGAATCCCTGAGGTGACAAGATAAAAATCTGTCGTTCTGCCCCTGAACAGGCAGTTAACCCACCGTTCCTAGGCCATCATTGAAAATAAGAATGTGTTCTTAACTGACTTGCCTAGTTAAATAAAGATTAAATGAAGGTGTATATATATTGTCAATTTTTTTTTTAAACAAATCGGCCAAATCGGTGTCCAAAAATACAGATTACAGATTGTTATGAAAACTTGAAATCGGCCCTAATTAATCGGCCATTCCAATTAATCGGTCGACCTCTAGTCACAACTCCTCCAGCTCTTTCACGCTGGGTATGTACATGGTCAATGGTAGGCTTCGAGGGGACTCCTATGGTAGGTACACCTATAACTCATCTCTTGGCAGTAGTACTGTAGACTACTTTATCACTGACCTCAACCCAGAGTCTCTCAGAGCGTTCACAGTCAGTCCACTGACACCCCTATCAGACCACAGCAAAATCACAGTCTACTTGAACAGAGCAATACTCAATCATGAGGCATCAAAGCCAAAGGAACCGAGTAACATTAAGAAATGCTATAGATGGAAGGTATGCAGTTTGGAAACCTACCAAAAAAGAATTAGGCAACAACAAATTCAAATCCATTTTAGACAATTTCCTGGGTAAAACGTTCCACAGTAATAGTGAAGGTGATAACTTGGCAGTAGAAAATCTTAACAGTATATTTGACCTCTCAGCTTCCCTATCAAATCTAAAAATCTCAAATAGAAAACAGAAGAAAATGAACAACAATGACAAATCGTTTGATTAAGAATGCAAAAATCTAAGAAAGAAATTGAGAAACCTGTCCAACCAAAAACATAGAGACCCGGAAAACCAGTGTATACACCTTCACTATGGTGAATAAATAAAACAATTCAGAAATACACTACGGAAAACGAAGGAACAGCACGTCAGAAATCAGCTCAATGTAATTGAAGAATCCATAGACTCTAACCACTTCTGGGAAAATTGGAAAACACTAAACAAACAACAACACGAAGAATTATCTATCCAAAATGGAGATGTATGGGTAAACCACTTCTCCAATCTTTTTGGCTCTATAACAAAGAACAAAGAGCAAAAACATATACATGATCAAATACAAATCTTAGAATCAACTATTAAAGACTACCAGAACCCACTGGATTCTCCAATTACCTTGAATGAGCTACAGGACAAAATAAAAACCCTCCAACCCAAAAAGGCATGTGGTGTTGATGGTATCCTCAATGAAATGATCAAATATACAGACAACAAATTCCAATTGGCTATACTAAAACTCTTAACATCATCCTTAGCTCTGGCATCTTCCCCAATATTTGGAACCAAGGACTGATCACCCCAATCCACAAAAATGGAGACAAATTTGACCCCAATAACTACCGTGGGATATGCGTCAACAGCAACCAACAGCAAAATCCTCTGCATTATCATTAACAGCAGACTCGTACATTTCCTCAGTGAAAACAACAAATTGCCG
Organism: Oncorhynchus kisutch; assembly: GCF_002021735.2. Lineage (NCBI taxonomy): Eukaryota > Metazoa > Chordata > Actinopteri > Salmoniformes > Salmonidae > Oncorhynchus > Oncorhynchus kisutch. Next base: position 67,780,334 of record NC_034183.2, read on the forward strand.
CGGCCACTAGAAAAGTCTGCAGCACCCGGCCTCACCTTACTAGAATCTGAAGTCAAATGTCTACTGTTTGCTGATGATCTGGTACTTCTGTCACCAACCAAGGAGGGCCTACAGCAGCACCTAGATATTCTGCAAAGATTCTGCCAGACCTGGGCCCTGACAGTAAATCTCAGTAAGACCAAAATAATGGTGTTCCAAAAAAGGTCCAGTCGCCAGGACCACAAATACAAATTCCATCTAGACACCGTTGCCCTAGAGCACACAAAAAACTATACATACCTTGGTCTAAACATCAGCGCCACAGGTAACTTCCACAAAGCTGTGAACGATCTGATAGACAAGGCAAGAAGGGCATTCTATGCCATCAAAAGGAACATAAAATTAAACATACCAATTAGGATCTGGTAAAAAAATACTTGAATCAGTCAGAGAACCCATTCCCTTTATGGTTGTGAGGTTTGAAGTCATCTCAACAACCAAGACTTCACAAAATGGGACCAACCCAAATTCTGACTCTGCATGCAGAATTCTGCTAAAAATATCCTTTGTGTACAACATAGAAAACCGAAGAATTAGGTAGAATTAGGCCAATACCCACCAATTATCAGAATCCAGAAAAGAGCTGTTAAATTCTACAACCACCTAAAAGGAAGCGATTCCCAAACCTTCCATAACAAAGCCATCACCTACAGAGAGATGAACCTGGAGAAGAGTCCCCTAAGCAAGCCAGTCCTGGGGCTCTTTTCACAAACAGACCCCACAGAGCCCCAGGACAGCAACACAATTAGACTCAACCAAATCATGAGAAAAAAAGATAATTACTTGACACATTGGAACGAATTAACAAAAAAACAGAGCAAACTAGAAAGCTATTTGGCCCTAAACAGAGAGTACACAGTGGCAGAATACCTGACCACTGTGACTGACCCAGCGTTGACTATGTACAGACTCAGTGAGCATAGCCTTGCTATTGAGAAAGGCAGACATGGCTCTCAAGAGAAGACAGGCTATGTGCACACTGCCCACAAAACGAGGTGGAAACTGAGCTGCCCTTCCTAACCTCCTGCCAAATGTATGACCATATTAGAGACACATATTTCCCTCAGATTACACAGATCCACAAAGAATTTGAAAACAAACCCAATTTTGATAAACTCCCATATCTACTGGGTGAAATTCCACAGTTTGCCATCACAGCAGCAAGATTTGTGACCACAAGAAAAGGGCAACCAGTGAAGAACAAACACCATTGTAAATACAACCCATATTTCTGCTTATTTATTTTTCCTTGTGTACTTTAACCATTTGTACATCGTTACAACACTGTATCCTCCTGTCTCAGCCTCCAGTATTTATGCTGCAGTAGTTTATGTGTCGGGGGCTGGGGTCAGTTTGTTATATCTGGAGTACTTCTCCTGTTCTATTCGGTGTCCTGTGTGAATCTAAGTGTGCGTTCTCTAATTCTCTCCTTCTCTCTTTCTTTCTCTCTCTCGGAGGACCTGAGCCCTAGGACCATGCCCCAGGACTACCTGACATGATGACTCCTTGCTGTCCCCAGTCCACCTGACCGTGCTGCTGCTCCAGTTTCAACTGTTCTGCCCTATTATTATTCGACCATGCTGGTCATTTATGAACATTTGAACATCTTGGCCATGTTCTGTTATAATCTCCACCCGGCACAGCCAGAAGAGGACTGGCCACCCCACATAGCCTGGTTCCTCTCTAGCTTTCTTCCTAAGGTTTTGGCCTTTCTAGGGAGTTTTTCCTAGCCACCGTGCTTCTACACCTGCATTGCTTGCTGTTTGGGGTTTTAGGCTGGGTTTCTGTACAGCACTTTGAGATATCAGCTGATGTACGAAGGGCTATATAAATAAATTTGATTTGATTTGATATATATACATAATATGACATTTGTAATGTCTTCATTCTTTTGAAACTTCTGTACGTGTAATGTTTACTGTTAATTTGTATTGGTTATTTCACTTTTGTATATTATCTCCCTCACTTGCTTTGGCAATGTTAACACATGTTTCCCATGTCAATAATTTAATTGAATAGAGACAAGAGAGATGGAGGAAGAGAGAGACAGAGAGAGAGGAAAACGTGGGAAAGACTAGAGAAAGGAGGAGAGAAGAAGAGGATGAAGTGAGGTAAGAAAAACACCATGGTGATGAGAGGAACGAGAGTTCTAGAAAAATAAAGAATAAGAAAAGAGGGGGATGAAAGGAGGTGGGGAGGTAAGTAGAGGCTGGGTGATGGCGATGGGGGAATCTGTGGGGTGAGAGAGAGAGAGAGAGAGAGAGAGGGTGGGTGATGCAATGGGGGAATCTGTGAGGTGTTAGAGAGAGAGAGAGAGAGACAGAGAGAGAGAGGGTGGGTGGGTGATGGCGATGGGGGAATCTGTGGGGTGAGAGAGAGAGAGGGTGGGTGGGTTGGGGGGGTTAGTCTTGGCAGTCTTCCTCTCCCCACTCTAAGGATGTAGACACCTGGGGTTATAGACTGACCTTTTGCTCCGTTCATATCCACTATTGTCATCACTGTTACGCTTCCAATGGAGACGAAGGGTGTAATATCTCTGAGTACACTGGAGACACAGGGAGAATGGTGCTCTGATTTAACAGGTCTGGGGGAGGGATGGAAGGGAGAGGGACAGAGAGGAAGGGGAGGGAAGCAGGATGGAGAGAAGGGAGGGAGGAGGGACAGATACAGACAGATGGACAGACCACTAAGAAGAGGAACTGTGAGTCTGAATATTTTGAACAAAGCCTCTCTCACTCTCTCGTCTTGTATCTAATACAACATCTCTCTCTCATATTATATCTAATATGACCTCTCTCTCTCTCTCTCTCTCTCTCTCTCTCTCTCTCTCTCTCTCTCTCTCTCAATTTCAATTCAATTCAATTCAAAGGGCTTTATTGACATGGGAAACATATGTTAACATTGCCAAAGCAAGTGAAGTAGATAATATACAAAAGTGAGAAAAAAGAAGAAGAAAAAAAACAGTAAACATTACACTCCCAGAAGTTCCAAAAGAATAAAGACATTACAAATGTCATATTATGTATATATATAGTGTTGGAACGATGTACAAATAGTTAAAGTACAAAAGGGAAAATAAATAAGCCCAAAAATGGGTTGTATTTACAATGGTGTTTGTTCTTCACTGGTTGACATTTTTTTGTGGCAACAGGTCACATATCTTGCTGCTGTGATGGTACACTGTGGTATTTCACCCAGTAGATATGGAAGTTTATCAAAATTGGGTTTGTTTTCGAATTCTTTGTGGATCTGTGTAATCTGAGGGAAATATGTGTCTCTAATATGGTCATACATTGGGCAGGAGGTTAGGAAGTGCAGCTCAGTTTCCACCTCATTTTGTGGGGAGTGAGCACATAGCCTGTCTTCTCTTGAGTCTTCTCTGAGAATTTAACGTCTCTTTTCTGGATTTTGATAATTAGCGGGTATTAGCTAACCCTCATAGATATTATCCTGACCAACTTGCCCTTCAAATACACCTCTGCTGTTTTCAATCAGGATCTCAACGATCACTGCCTCATTGCCTGCATCAGCTATGGGTCCGCGGTCAAACGACCACCCCTCATCACTGTCAAACGCTCCCTAAAACACTTCTGCGAGCAGGCCTTTCTATTCAACCTGGCCCGGGTATCCTGGACGGATATTGACCTCATCCCGACAGTAGAGGATGCCTGGTCATTCTTTAAAAGTAATTTCCTCACCATCTTAAATAAGCATGCCACTTTCAAAAAATGTAGAACTAAGAACAGATGTAGCCCTTGGTTCACTCCAGCCCTAACTGCCCTTGACCAGCACAAACACATCCTGTGGCGGTTGCAATAGCATCGAATAGTCCCCACGATATGCAACTGTTCAGGGAAGTCAGGAACCAATACACACAGTCAGTCAGGAAAGCAAAGGCTAGCTTTTTCAAACAGAAATTTGCATCCTGTAGCTCTATCTCTAAAAGTTTTGGGACACTGTAAAGTCCATGGAGAACAAGAGCATCTCCTCCCAGCTGCCCACTGCACTGAGGCTAGGCAACACGGTCGCCACCAAAAAATCCATGATAATCGGAAATTTCAGTAAGCATATCTCTACGGCTGGCCATGCTTTCCTCCTGACTACCCCAACCCCGGCCAACAGCTCCGCACCCCTCGCAGCTACTTGCCCGAGCCTCCCCAGCTTCTCCTTCACCCAAATCCAGATAGCAGATGTTCTGAAAGAGCTGCAAAACCTGGACCTGTACAAATCAGCTGGGCTAGACCATCTGGACCCTCTCTTTCTAAAATTATCCGCCACCATTGTTGCAACCCCTATTACCAGTCTGTTCAACCTCTCTTTCATTTTGTCCGAGATCCCTAAAGATTGGAAAGCTGCCGCGGTCATCACACTCTTTAAAGGGGGAGACACTCTAGACCCAAACTGTTATAGACATATATCCATCCTGCCCTGCCTTTCTAAAGTCTTTGAAAGCCAAGTGAATAAACAGATCACTGACCGTTTTGAATCCCACCGTACCTTCTCCGCTGTGCAATCTGGTTTCAGAGCTGGTCACGGGTGCACCTCTGCCATGCTCAAGGTACTAAACGATATCATAACAGCCATCGATAAAAGCTACCATGGCCTATTTATTGCCGTAACTCCCTTATTTTACCTAATTTGCACTCACTGTATATAGACTTTGTTTTCTTTTTTTCTAATGTATTATTGACTGTATGTTTTGTTCATTCCATGTGTAACACTGTGTTGTTGTATGTGTCGAACTGCTATGCTTTATCTTGGCCAGGTCGCAGTTGCAAATGAGAACTTGTTCTCAACTAGCCTACCTGGTTAAATAAAGGTGTTCTCAACTAGCTTACCTGGTTAAATAAAGGTGTTCTCAACTAGCCTACCTGGTTAAATAAAGGTGTTCTCAACTAGCTTACCTGGTTAAATAAAATACATTTTTAAAAAGACAGTACTGTGCAGCCGTCTTCATCGACTTTGCCAAGGCTTTCGACTCTGTCAATCACCGTAATCTTATTGGCAGACTCAATAGCCTTGGTTTCTCAAATGACTGCCTCGCCTGGTTCACCAACTACTTCTCAGATAGAGTTCAGTGTGTCAAATCGGAAGGCCTGTTGTCCGGACCTCTGGCAGTCTCTATGGGGGTACCACAGGGTTCAATTCTCAGGCCGACTCTATTCTCTGTATATATCAACAATGTCGCTCTTGCTGCTGGTGATTCCCTGATCCAACTCTACGCAGACGACACCATTCTGTATACATCTGGCCCTTCTTTGGACACTGTGTTAACTAACCTCCAACGAGCTTCAACGCCATACAACACTCCATCCGTGGCCTCCAACTGCTCTTAAATGCTAGCGAAACCAAATGCATGCTTTTCAACCGTTCGCTGCCTGCCCCCGCCCGCCCGACTAGCATCACTACTCTAGACGTTCTGACCTAGAATACGTGGACAACTACAAATACCTAGGTGTCTGGCTAGACTGTAAACTCTCCTTCCAGACTCATATCAAACATTTCCAATCCAAAATCAAATCTAGAATCAGCTTTCTATTTCGCAACAAAGCCTCCTTCACTCATGCCACCAAACTTACCCTAGTAAAACTGACTATCCTACCGATCCTCGACTTCGGCGATGTCATCTACAAAATAGCTTCCAATACTCTACTCAGCAAATTGGAGGCAGTCTATCACAGTGCCATCCGTTTTGTTACCAAAGCGCCTTATACCACCCACCACTGCGACCTGTATGCTCTAGTCGGCTGGCCCTCGCCAGTCGGCTGGCCCTCACCTGGAGCCAGACCCACTGGCTCCAGGTCATCTACAAGTCTATGCTAGGTAAAGCTCCGCCTTATCTCAGCTCACTGGCCACCATAGCAGCACCCACCCGTAGCACGCGCTCCAGCAGGTCTATTTCACTGGTCATCCCCAAAGCCAACACCTCCTTTGACCGCCTTTCCTTCCAGTTCTCTGCTGCCAATGACTGGAACGAATTGCGAAAATCGCTGAAGTTGGAGACTTACATTTACCTCACTAACTTTAAACATCAGCTATCTGAGCAGCTGACCGATCACTGCAGCTGTCCATCTGTAATTAGCCCACCCAATCTACCTCATCCCCATACTGTTTTTTATTTACTTTGCTGCTCTTTTGCACATCAATATCACTTCTTACAAACCATCATCTGCTCATCATCCTCTGCTCATCTATCACTCCAGTGTTAATCTGCTAAATTGTAATTACTTTACTTCTACTATGGCCTATTTATTGCCATACCTCCTCATGCCATTTGCACACACTGTATATAGACTTTCTTTTTGTTTCAATTGTGTTGACTGTACGCTTGTTAATTCCATGTAACTCTGTGTTGTTGTTTCTGTCGCACTGCTTTGCTTTATCTTGGCCAGGTCACAGTTGTAAATGAGAACTTGTTCTCAACTGGCCTACCTGGTTTTTTTTTAATATTTTTTTTTTAACCTTTATTTAACTAGGCAAGTCAGTTAAGAACAAATTCTTATTTTCAATGACGGCCTAGGAACAGTGGGTTAACTGCCTTGTTCAAGGGCAGAACGACAGATTTTGTACCTTGCCAGCTCGGGGATTTGAACTTGCAACCTTTCGGTTACTAGTCCAACGCTCTAACCACTAGGCTACACTGCCGCCCCTGCCGGTTAAATAAAGGTGTTCTCAACTGGCCTACCTGGTTAAATAAAGGTGTTCTCAACTGGCCTACCTGGTTAAATAAAGGTGTTCTCAACTGGCCTACCTGGTTAAATAAAGGTGTTCTCAACTGGCCTACCTGGTTAAATAAAGGTGTTCTCAACTGGCCTACCTGGTTAAATAAAGGTGTTCTCAACTGGCCTACCTGGTTAAATAAAGGTGTTCTCAACTGGCCTACCTGGTTAAATAAAGGTGAAATACATGTTATTTTTTAAAATGCATTATTTGGTGTTCTACGTCATACACGGAGGATATTTTTTGCAGAATCTCAATTTGGTATTTGTCCCATTTTGTGACATTTTGGTTGGTGAGCGGACCCCAGACCTCACAACCATAAAGGGCAATGGGTTCTATAATTGATTCAAGTATTTTTTGCCAGACCCTAATTGGTATGTCGAATTTTATGTTCCTTTTGATGGCATAGAATGCCCTTCTTGCCTGGTCTCTCAGATCTCTCTCTCTCTCTCATCTTGTATCTAATACAACCCTTCTGTCTCTCTCTCTCCCGCTCTCTCTCTCATCTTGTTTCTAATACAACCTCCCCTCTGTCTCTTTCTCATCTTGTATCTAAAACATGACCCCTCTCTCTCACTCCCTCTCTCTCTCTCATTTTGTATCTAATACAACCTCTCTCTCTCTCATCTATATATCTAAATACAACCCCTCTGTCTCTCTCTCATCTTGTATCTGATACAACCCCCCCTCTCTCTCTTTCTCTCTCTCATCTTGTATCTAATGCAAACCCTCATTCTCTCTCTCGCTCATCTTGTATCTAATACAAACCCTTCTTTCTCTCTCTCTGTCTCTCATCCTGTATCAAATACAACCTCTCCCTCTCTCTCTCTATCTTTTTCTCTCATCTTGTATCTAATACAACCCATCTGTCTCTCTCTCTCTCTCTCTCATATTGTATCTAATACAACCCCTCCTCTCTCTCTCTCTCATCTTGTATCTAATACAACCCCCCCCCCCCCTCTCTCTCTCTCTCTCTCATCTTGTATCTAATACAACCCCCCCCCCCTCTCTCTCATCTTGTATCTAATACAACCCCCCCCCCCCCCTCTCTCTCTCTCTCTCATCTCGTATCTAATACAACCCCCCCTCTCTCTCTCATCTTGTATCTAATACAACCCCTCCTCTCTCTCTCTCTCTCATCTTGTATCTAATACAACCCCCCCCTCTCTCTCTCATCTTGTATCTAATACAACCCCTCTGTCTCTCTCTCTCTCTCTCTCTCTCATCTTGTATCTAATACAACCCCTCTGTCTCTCTCTCTCTCTCATCTTGTATCTAATACAACCCCTCCTCTCTCTCTCTCATCTTGTATCTAATACAACCCCTCTGTCTCTCTCTCTCTCTCTCTCTCTCTCATCTTGTATCTAATACAACCCCTCCTCTCTCTCTCTCTCTCTCTCTCTCTCTCTCATCTTGTATCTAATACAACCCCCCCCTCTCTCTCTCATCTTGTATCTAATACAACCCCTCCTCTCTCTCTTTCTCTCTCTCATCTATATATCTAAAACAAACCCTCTGTCTCTCGCTAATCTTGTATCTAATACAACCCCTCTCTCTCTCTCTCTCTCTCTCTCTCTCATCTATATATCTAAAACAAACCCCTGTCTCTCGCTCATCTTGTATCTAATACAACCTCTCTGTCTCTCACTCATCTTGTATCTAATACAACTCCTCTGTCTCTCGCTCATCTTGTATCTAATACAACCCCTCTGTCTCTCGCTCATCTTGTATCTAATACAACTCCTCTGTCTCTCTCTCTCATCTTGTATCTAATACAACCCCTCTCTGTCTCTCATCTTGTATCTAATACAAGACAACCCCTCTGTCTCTCATCTTGTATCTAATACAACCTCTCTCTCTCTCTCTCTCTCAATTCAATTCAAGGGGCTTTATTGGCATGGGAAACATGTGTTAACATTGCCAAAGCAAGTGAGGTAGATAATATACGAAAGTGAAATAAACAATAAAAATTAACAGTAAACATTACACATACAGAAGTTTCAAAACAATAAAGACATTACAAATGTCATATTATATATATATATACAGTGTTTTAACAATGTACAAATGGTTAAAGTACACAAAGGGAAAATAAATAAGCATAAATATCGGTTGTATTTACAATGGTGTTTGTTCTTCACTGGATGCCCTTTTCTTGTGGCAACAGGTCACAAATCTAGCTGCTGTGATGGCACACTGTGGAATTTCACTCTCTCTCTCTCTCTCTCTCATCGTGTATCTAATACAACCCCTCTGTTGCTTTCTCATCTTGTATCTAAAACACGCCCCCTCTCTCTCTCTCTCTCTCTCTCTCTCTCTCTCTCATCTTGTATCTAAAACACGCCCCCCTCTCTCTCTCTCTCTCTCTCTCTCTCTCTCTCTCTCTCTCTCTCTCATCTTGTATCTAATACAACCCCTCTCTCTCTCTCTCATCGTGTATCTAATACAACCCCTCTCTCTCTCTCTCTCTCTCTCTCTCTCTCATCTTGTATCTAAAACACGCCCTCTCTCTCTCTCTCTCTCTCTCATCGTGTATCTAATACAACCCCTCTCTCTCTCATCTTGTATCTAATACAACCCCTCTGTCTCTCTCTCATCGTGTATCTAATACAACCCCTCTGTCTCTCATCTTGTATCTAATACAACCCCTCTGTCTCTCTCTCATCGTGTATCTAATACAACCCCTCTGTCTCTCATCTTGTATCTAATACAACTCCTCTGTCTCTCATCTTGTATCTAATACAACCTCTCTGACTCTCGCTCATATTGTATCTAATACAACCCCTCTCTTTCTCTCTCTCTCTCTCATATTGTATCTAATACAACCCCCCTCTCTCTCTCTCATATTGTATCTAATACAACCTCTCTCTCTCTCTCTCTCTCTCTCTCTCTCTCTCTCTCTCTCTCTCTCTCTCTCTCTCTCTCTCTCTCTCTCTCTCTCTCTCTCTCTCAATTCAATTCAAGGGCTTTATTGGCATGGGAAACATGTGTTAACATTACCAAAGCAAGTGAGGTAGATAATATATAAAGTGAATATATAAAGTGAAATAAACAATAAAAATGAACAGTAAACATTACACATACAGAAGTTTCAAAACAATAAAGACATTACAAATGTCATATTATATATATACAGTGTTTTAACAATGTACAAATGGTTAAAGGACACAAGATAAAATAAATAAGCATAAGCATAAGCTCTCTCTCGTTCATCTTGAATCTAATACAACCTCTCTCTCTCTCATCTATATATCTAATAAAACCCCTCTGTCTCTCTCTCATCTTGTATCTGATACAACCCCCCTCTCTCTCTCTCCCTCATCTTGTATCTGATACAACCCCCCCTCTCTCTCTCCCTCATCCTGTATCTAATACAACCTCTCTCTCTCTCAATTCAATTCAATTCAAAGGCTTTATTGGCATGGGAAACATGTGTTAACATTGCCAAAGCAAGTGAGGTAGACAACATACAAAGTGAATATATAAAGTGAAAAACAACAAAAATGAACAGTAAACATTACACATACAGAAGTTTCAAAACAGTAAAGACATTACAAATGTCATATTATATATATATACAGTGTTCTAACAATGTACAAATGGCTAAAGGACACAAGATAAAATAAATAAGCATAAATATGGGTTGTATTTACAATGGTGTTTGTTCTTCACTGGTTGCCCTTTTCTCGTGGCAACAGGTCACAAATCTTGCTGCTGTGATGGCACACTGTGGAATTTCACCCAGTAGATATGGGAGTTTTTCAAAATTGGATTTGTTTTCGAATTCTTTGTGGATCTGTGTAATCTGAGGGAAATATGTCTCTCTAATATGGTCATACATTGGGCAGGAGGTTAGGAAGTGCAGCTCAGTTTCCACCTCATTTTGTGGGCAGTGAGCACATAGCCTGTCTTCTCTTGAGAGCCAAGTCTGCCTACGGCGGCCTTTCTCAATAGCAAGGCTATGCTCACTGAGTCTGTACATAGTCAAGGCTTTCCTTAATTTTGGGTCAGTCACAGTGGTCAGGTATTCTGCCGCTGTGTACTCTCTGTGTAGGGCCAAATAGCATTCTAGTTTGCTCTGTTTTTTTGTTAATTCTTTCCAATGTGTTAAGTAGTTATCTTTTTGTTTTCTCATGATTTGGTTGGGTCTAATTGTGCTGCTGTCCTCTCTCTCTCATCTTGTATCTAATACAACTCCTCTGTCTCTCTCTCATCTTGTATCTAATACAACCCCTCTGTCTCTCTCATCTTGTATCTAATACAACCCCTCTGTCCCTCTCTCTTTCTCTGTGATTCATTTACTGGTTGCCTTAATCTAAGGCAAATAACCTCATTATCCACTTGTATTGGATCAATACTATAATCACGGTGATCATTATTATCTATTTGCTTTAGCGGCAGATAGACAGAATGATCTAAAACAGGAGTCATACGTCTTCCTTCCAGACGCTACATGGGTAGTTAGTGTAACAGGACTGACAGATAGACAGAATGATCTAAAACAGGAGTCATACGTCTTCCTTCCAGACGCTACATGGGTAGTTAGTGTAACAGGACTGACAGATAGACAGAATGATCTAAAACAGGAGTCATACGTCTTCCTTCCAGACGCTACATGGGTAGTTAGTGTAACAGGACTGACAGATAGACAGAATGATCTAAAACAGGAGTCATACGTCTTCCTTCCAGACGCTACATGGGTAGTTAGTGTAACAGGACTGACAGATAGACAGAATGATCTAAAACAGGAGTCATACGTCTTCCTTCCAGACGCTACATGGGTAGTTAGTGTAACAGGACTGACAGATAGACAGAATGATCTAAAACAGGAGTCATACGTCTTCCTTCCAGACGCTACATGGGTAGTTAGTGTAACAGGACTGACAGATAGACAGAATGATCTAAAACAGGAGTCATACGTCTTCCTTCCAGACGCTACATGGGTAGTTAGTGTAACAGGACTGACAGATAGACAGAATGATCTAAAACAGGAGTCATACGTCTTCCTTCCAGACGCTACATGGGTAGTTAGTGTAACAGGACTGACAGATAGACAGAATGATCTAAAACAGGAGTCATACGTCTTCCTTCCAGACGCTACATGGGTAGTTAGTGTAACAGGACTGACAGATAGACAGAATGATCTAAAACAGGAGTCATACGTCTTCCTTCCAGACGCTACATGGGTAGTTAGTGTAACAGGACTGACAGATAGACAGAATGATCTAAAACAGGAGTCATACGTCTTCCTTCCAGACGCTACATGGGTAGTTAGTGTAACAGGACTGACAGATAGACAGAATGATCTAAAACAGGAGTCATACGTCTTCCTTCCAGACGCTACATGGGTAGTTAGTGTAACAGTACTGACAGATAGACAGAATGATCTAAAACAGGAGTCATACGTCTTCCTTCCAGACGCTACATGGGTAGTTAGTGTAACAGTACTGACAGATAGACAGAATGATCTAAAACAGGAGTCATACGTCTTCCTTCCAGACGCTACATGGGTAGTTAGTGTAACAGGACTGACAGATAGACAGAATGATCTAAAACAGGAGTCATACGTCTTCCTTCCAGACGCTACATGGGTAGTTAGTGTAACAGGACTGACAGATAGACAGAATGATCTAAAACAGGAGTCATACGTCTTCCTTCCAGACGCTACATGGGTAGTTAGTGTAACAGTACTGACAGATAGACAGAATGATCTAAAACAGGAGTCATACGTCTTCCTTCCAGACGCTACATGGGTAGTTAGTGTAACAGGACTGACAGATAGACAGAATGATCTAAAACAGGAGTCATACGTCTTCCTTCCAGACGCTACATGGGTAGTTAGTGTAACAGGACTGACAGATAGACAGAATGATCTAAAACAGGAGTCATACGTCTTCCTTCCAGACGCTACATGGGTAGTTAGTGTAACAGGACTGACAGATAGACAGAATGATCTAAAACAGGAGTCATACGTCTTCCTTCCAGACGCTACATGGGTAGTTAGTGTAACAGGACTGACAGATAGACAGAATGATCTAAAACAGGAGTCATACGTCTTCCTTCCAGACGCTACATGGGTAGTTAGTGTAACAGTACTGACAGATAGACAGAATGATCTAAAACAGGAGTCATACGTCTTCCTTCCAGACGCTACATGGGTAGTTAGTGTAACAGGACTGACAGATAGACAGAATGATCTAAAACAGGAGTCATACGTCTTCCTTCCAGACGCTACATGGGTAGTTAGTGTAACAGGACTGACAGATAGACAGAATGATCTAAAACAGGAGTCATACGTCTTCCTTCCAGACGCTACATGGGTAGTTAGTGTAACAGGACTGACAGATAGACAGAATGATCTAAAACAGGAGTCATACGTCTTCCTTCCAGACGCTACATGGGTAGTTAGTGTAACAGGACTGACAGATAGACAGAATGATCTAAAACAGGAGTCATACGTCTTCCTTCCAGACGCTACATGGGTAGTTAGTGTAACAGGACTGACAGATAGACAGAATGATCTAAAACAGGAGTCATACGTCTTCCTTCCAGACGCTACATGGGTAGTTAGTGTAACAGGACTGACAGATAGACAGAATGATCTAAAACAGGAGTCATACGTCTTCCTTCCAGACGCTACATGGGTAGTTAGTGTAACAGGACTGACAGATAGACAGAATGATCTAAAACAGGAGTCATACGTCTTCCTTCCAGACGCTACATGGGTAGTTAGTGTAACAGTACTGACAGATAGACAGAATGATCTAAAACAGGAGTCATACGTCTTCCTTCCAGACGCTACATGGGTAGTTAGTGTAACAGGACTGACAGATAGACAGAATGATCTAAAACAGGAGTCATACGTCTTCCTTCCAGACGCTACATGGGTAGTTAGTGTAACAGTACTGACAGATAGACAGAATGATCTAAAACAGGAGTCATACGTCTTCCTTCCAGACGCTACATGGGTAGTTAGTGTAACAGTACTGACAGATAGACAGAATGATCTAAAACAGGAGTCATACGTCTTCCTTCCAGACGCTACATGGGTAGTTAGTGTAACAGGACTGAGAGATAGACAGAATGATCTAAAACAGGAGTCATACGTCTTCCTTCCAGACGCTACATGGGTAGTTAGTGTAACAGGACTGACAGATAGACAGAATGATCTAAAACAGGAGTCATACGTCTTCCTTCCAGACGCTACATGGGTAGTTAGTGTAACAGGACTGACAGATAGACAGAATGATCTAAAACAGGAGTCATACGTCTTCCTTCCAGACGCTACATGGGTAGTTAGTGTAACAGGACTGACAGATAGACAGAATGATCTAAAACAGGAGTCATACGTCTTCCTTCCAGACGCTACATGGGTAGTTAGTGTAACAGGACTGACAGATAGACAGAATGATCTAAAACAGGAGTCATACGTCTTCCTTCCAGACGCTACATGGGTAGTTAGTGTAACAGGACTGACAGATAGACAGAATGATCTAAAACAGGAGTCATACGTCTTCCTTCCAGACGCTACATGGGTAGTTAGTGTAACAGGACTGACAGATAGACAGAATGATCTAAAACAGGAGTCATACGTCTTCCTTCCAGACGCTACATGGGTAGTTAGTGTAACAGTACTGACAGATAGACAGAATGATCTAAAACAGGAGTCATACGTCTTCCTTCCAGACGCTACATGGGTAGTTAGTGTAACAGGACTGACAGATAGACAGAATGATCTAAAACAGGAGTCATACGTCTTCCTTCCAGACGCTACATGGGTAGTTAGTGTAACAGTACTGACAGATAGACAGAATGATCTAAAACAGGAGTCATACGTCTTCCTTCCAGACGCTACATGGGTAGTTAGTGTAACAGGACTGACAGATAGACAGAATGATCTAAAACAGGAGTCATACGTCTTCCTTCCAGACGCTACATGGGTAGTTAGTGTAACAGTACTGACAGATAGACAGAATGATCTAAAACAGGAGTCATACGTCTTCCTTCCAGACGCTACATGGGTAGTTAGTGTAACAGGACTGACAGATAGACAGAATGATCTAAAACAGGAGTCATACGTCTTCCTTCCAGACGCTACATGGGTAGTTAGTGTAACAGTACTGACAGATAGACAGAATGATCTAAAACAGGAGTCATACGTCTTCCTTCCAGACGCTACATGGGTAGTTAGTGTAACAGGACTGACAGATAGACAGAATGATCTAAAACAGGAGTCATACGTCTTCCTTCCAGACGCTACATGGGTAGTTAGTGTAACAGGACTGACAGATAGACAGAATGATCTAAAACAGGAGTCATACGTCTTCCTTCCAGACGCTACATGGGTAGTTAGTGTAACAGGACTGACAGATAGACAGAATGATCTAAAACAGGAGTCATACGTCTTCCTTCCAGACGCTACATGGGTAGTTAGTGTAACAGTACTGACAGATAGACAGAATGATCTAAAACAGGAGTCATACGTCTTCCTTCCAGACGCTACATGGGTAGTTAGTGTAACAGTACTGACAGATAGACAGAATGATCTAAAACAGGAGTCATACGTCTTCCTTCCAGACGCTACATGGGTAGTTAGTGTAACAGGACTGACAGATAGACAGAATGATCTAAAACAGGAGTCATACGTCTTCCTTCCAGACGCTACATGGGTAGTTAGTGTAACAGGACTGACAGATAGACAGAATGATCTAAAACAGGAGTCATACGTCTTCCTTCCAGACGCTACATGGGTAGTTAGTGTAACAGTACTGACAGATAGACAGAATGATCTAAAACAGGAGTCATACGTCTTCCTTCCAGACGCTACATGGGTAGTTAGTGTAACAGGACTGACAGATAGACAGAATGATCTAAAACAGGAGTCATACGTCTTCCTTCCAGACGCTACATGGGTAGTTAGTGTAACAGGACTGACAGATAGACAGAATGATCTAAAACAGGAGTCATACGTCTTCCTTCCAGACGCTACATGGGTAGTTAGTGTAACAGGACTGACAGATAGACAGAATGATCTAAAACAGGAGTCATACGTCTTCCTTCCAGACGCTACATGGGTAGTTAGTGTAACAGGACTGACAGATAGACAGAATGATCTAAAACAGGAGTCATACGTCTTCCTTCCAGACGCTACATGGGTAGTTAGTGTAACAGGACTGACAGATAGACAGAATGATCTAAAACAGGAGTCATACGTCTTCCTTCCAGACGCTACATGGGTAGTTAGTGTAACAGGACTGACAGATAGACAGAATGATCTAAAACAGGAGTCATACGTCTTCCTTCCAGACGCTACATGGGTAGTTAGTGTAACAGGACTGACAGATAGACAGAATGATCTAAAACAGGAGTCATACGTCTTCCTTCCAGACGCTACATGGGTAGTTAGTGTAACAGGACTGACAGATAGACAGAATGATCTAAAACAGGAGTCATACGTCTTCCTTCCAGACGCTACATGGGTAGTTAGTGTAACAGTACTGACAGATAGACAGAATGATCTAAAACAGGAGTCATACGTCTTCCTTCCAGACGCTACATGGGTAGTTAGTGTAACAGGACTGACAGATAGACAGAATGATCTAAAACAGGAGTCATGCGTCTTCCTTCCAGACGCTACATGGGTAGTTAGTGTAACAGTACTGACAGATAGACAGAATGATCTAAAACAGGAGTCATACGTCTTCCTTCCAGACGCTACATGGGTAGTTAGTGTAACAGGACTGACAGATAGACAGAATGATCTAAAACAGGAGTCATACGTCTTCCTTCCAGACGCTACATGGATAGTTAGTGTAACAGGACTGACAGATAGACAGAATGATCTAAAACAGGAGTCATACGTCTTCCTTCCAGACGCTACATGGGTAGTTAGTGTAACAGGACTGACAGATAGACAGAATGATCTAAAACAGGAGTCATACGTCTTCCTTCCAGACGCTACATGGGTAGTTAGTGTAACAGTACTGACAGATAGACAGAATGATCTAAAACAGGAGTCATACGTCTTCCTTCCAGACGCTACATGGGTAGTTAGTGTAACAGGACTGACAGATAGACAGAATGATCTAAAACAGGAGTCATACGTCTTCCTTCCAGACGCTACATGGGTAGTTAGTGTAACAGGACTGACAGATAGACAGAATGATCTAAAACAGGAGTCATACGTCTTCCTTCCAGACGCTACATGGGTAGTTAGTGTAACAGGACTGACATGGCTGGATTGTCAAATCAAAGATTTATTTATATAACACATTTCAGACATGAATGCAACGCAATGAGCTTCACCGGAAATAAATAAATAAATGCATAAAAAAAATAACAAATAATGGTTCGAAACATCAGAGGATAAAAAACTAAATAATAACAGTAGAAACTGAAAGACAAAAAAAATCTATTTTAAATACTCATTCTTGGTCCTAAGCTTTGGGATAGTTAAAATGCCAGAGGACCTGCTGGATACATAACTAAAAATCACGTCTGACATGTATTGGGGTGCACAATCGTGGATTGATTTAAAAACCAATAGAATCAACTTAAAATGAAAGCTAACAGGCAGCAAGTGCAGAGACTTTAAAAACTCTGTAATGTGTGCTCTCTGTCTGGTCTTGGTCAGTACCCATGCTGCACCATTCTGTATGTTTTACAGTGCAGAGACTTTAAAAACTCTGTAATGTGTGCTCTCTGTCTGGTCTTGGTCAGTACCCATGCTGCACCATTCTGTATGTTTTACAGTTCAACAATGACTTTTTTGGAACATTACAGTAGTCAAGCCTGCTTGTAATAAAAGCATTGATGAGTCTCTCTGTATCAGCCTGACGCACCTTGGCAATGCTTCTCAGGTGGCAAAAAGCTATTTTGGTCACATTCCTAATGTGTGGTTCGATTGTCATGATGGACCCATGTTTTTCCCTGTCAACATAGCAAGGCCTCCAGAACCATATCAGACAAGAAAGAAATGTATGTATGTGAATGGACAATTACTTAATAAATGACTGAATAAGTGATTACAATTAGCAAGTAGTACACAGTAGTACACAGTAGTACACAGTAGTACACAGTACTAGGCCTACTGTAGTGTATACCGTTCTCTTGCCACTACAGTATTGTAACTATAGCCTCCATAGACACTGCTCTACACCCACGCCAATAAACTCACAATCGCCCACGGAGGCAAAAGCTAAATCAATCTCAAGATCAACATGATGAGTGTGAGGTCAAGACATGACTGTGTGGTCAGGTCAATGTGCGGCATGGTCGTGCTGACTGAGTGGTGTCTGGTCAGTTTGTGGTCGGAGGCCTATAGATCCATGCAGGTGGTTTGACTAACGCTACTGCATCGTCAGAAGTTCATTTACACCTGAACGCCTGCCAAATAAACGGCCCTGGCAACC
Organism: Oncorhynchus kisutch; assembly: GCF_002021735.2. NCBI lineage: Eukaryota > Metazoa > Chordata > Actinopteri > Salmoniformes > Salmonidae > Oncorhynchus > Oncorhynchus kisutch. Next base: position 67,798,504 of record NC_034183.2, read on the forward strand.
CCCAGTAACTTCATTAGCATTTCAATAGCTTTCAATATGAGCTATGTAACGTAAACAACTCAGGAAACGGTGCAAGATGGCGAACACAGAAAGAGACAAGTCCACTCCAATGCTCGTGGGGGAAAAGGCACCGACGGTCTCTTTAGCTTGACAGTCATGAGTTATGATAGCTAGTTACCTCACGGATAGAAAACTCAGGGTATTTTAAGATGATGCTCAGTCATTCCGTGAGCGATTAGGATTGATGGTTAGACCTCAAATGTTTCAGGGAAAGACTGAGGTCTAAGAGAGGGTAAGTATGAAAACATGTCTTCTATCGAGCCAATTCAACTCAAACATGGATTGTGAGTTGGTACTGTAATTACATGTGAGTAACAAAGGGAATGGAATGACTGGTACAGTAATTAAAGTAGAATCCAGGTCATCAGAGGTCATACGGTCTAGTACTTAACGGAACGTCTGCTATGCTGAGAATCTATCCCAGAACAGAGACGTTTCTAAACCGATATGAGAAGACACGAGAAGTGATTACTTCCATAAATTGCATGATCAGTTTAGCTAGCCAACACTGTCATGATGACACTGCTTACAGTAACAGCGTGATCAGGGATTTATTGGAGCAGCAGTTTCTGAGCCTCTTCCCATGTATACACTCTTTGTATTCTCTGTAATGGTTTTACTTGCTCTGGTGACAGTTTAGTGACAGACAGAGGATCTTTGTATTCCAGTGTGTTAGATCTGGGCTGAGACCAAACCAAACAGCCAGTAAGATGGTGGTATTAAATGTTGGCCAGAAGAGCTACTGTACAGATACATTTTACATGTTAGTCACTGAGCATCTGCCTCTTTGGTTCGGTCTCAGCCCAGATCTAACGTACTAGAATACAAAGATCCTCTGTCTGTCACCAGAGCCAGTTCTATCATAGATACTAGACCAGTGTTTCCCAACCCTAGCCCCAATAGTTCCCTCAACAGTACATTTTCATTGTAACCACCTGATTCAACTTGTCAACTAATCATCAAGCCCTCAATGAGCTGAATTATTTTTATTTATTGAACCTTTATTTAAAAGTCAGTTAAGAACACATTCTTATTTACAATGACTGCCTATGGGACTCCCGATCACTGCCAGTTGTGATACAGATTGGATTTGAACCAGGGTGTCTGTAGTGATGCCTCTAGCACTGAGATGCAGTGCCTTAGACCACTGCGCCACTCGGGAGCCCCTTATGAGGGGTGCTTGTCCAGGGCTACAACAAAAATGTGTACCATTGGGGGTTGGGAAACATTGGTCGGGATGGGATGACACTGACTGAAGAGACAGATGTGTAGGGGTTACTCATATTAGTCCAAGATGGCGTAGCAGTGCAGACGTGTTTGTCGCTGTGTAAATGTCATGTTTTTGTACGTCTTTTTTTGTATATATTTCAATATGTTTCAATATCTCTTTTTCCATTTTTAAATTAAATATACCTTCCGGCAACCTCACCCAATGCCTCACCTAATGTGATACCGAGCTGCTATTTTTTGACCTTATTGCTAGAACCTCCATCAGAAGCTAGCCATCAGAAGCTAACCAGCTAATTAGCTACTAGCTATTTAGTCATTGTTAGCCACTGCTAGCGGACTTTACCTTTAACTCAGACACCAGCAGCTTTTAGCCTGGATAATACCAGCCAGTCTGCAAAGCACGATATCCTCTCCCCTGTAACTATTCTCCAGGTCGTAAATGAGAATGTGTTCTCTGTCAACTTAGCTGGTAAAATAACGGATAAATACAATTTTAAAAATCAACCAGGCTCCAGGTCAACTATAAGTCTTTGCTAGGTAAAGAGCCGCCTTATCTCAGCTCACTGGTAACCATAACAACACCCAACCGTAGCACACGCTCCAGCAGGTATATCTCACTGGTCATCCCCAAAGCCAACACCTCTTTGGCCGCCTTTCCTTCCAGTTCTCTGCTGCCAATGACTGGAACGTATTGCAAAAAAAGCTGAATTTGGAGACTTATACCTCCCTCACGCATCAGCTATCTGAGCAGCTTACCGATCGCTGCAGGTGTACACAGCCCATCTGTAAATAGCACATCCAACTACCTCATCCCCATATTGTTTTTATTGACTTGTTTTTGCTCTTTTGCACACCAGTATTTCTACTTGCACATCATCATCTACATATCTAATTTGCTCAATTGTAATTACTTCGCTACTATGGCCTATTTATTAACCCATTTGCAGACACTGTATTTTGATTTTTCTATTGTGTTATTGACTGTACATTTGTTTATGTGTAACTCTGTGCTGCTTTGCTTTATCTTGGCCAGGTCGCAGTTGTTAATGACAACTTGTTCTCAACTGGCCTACCTGGTTAAATAAAGGTGAAATAAATCAATAATAATAACAAAATGGGCTCTGACTCATTAGAACCTCTGGAAGGTAACAGTCTACCAGACTCCATCACAGTGTCTACGCAAGTATCAGCAATACAGGGAGGTGTGACCACAGATGTAGATGAAATGTAATTAATGAATTACTCCTTCACCCCCGCAAAACTAATCACTCTCCAAAATGAATATAATTATCCCACTTTTCCTTTCAAAACGTAACAGACATACCATGAAATATCATTACCACCGCCATCTGCGTCAGAGTGCTCCGGAGTGGGAGGCATTGGATGGCCTTTTACTGTCAAACTCTCGTTTCAGGACATGGAAGAAGGTATGACAGTCAAATTTAATTTCATGATTATGTAAATTAGTACAAGTGACAATTTAGACACACTTGCCAATGTTTCTGTGTGTGTGTGTCAAAATCCCCCATTAACAGAATGCTAGGAATCTGATTATTCTGTAACGAGGAAGGTGTTAGGCTTTTATCAGTATAAACTAAATGTGACGTTGAGTGCTGAGGCACAGTTCTGCCTGAAAATGATTATTTGTAGTGTCAAAATACAGTAGGACCCCAAAACACATAAGCTATACTTTTCTCCTGTCTGAATATCACTCTGGTCTTTGTGCTGCAGATATCACAGAATACACAGAATAGTTATACAAGCACTATACTAGCCTGCTACCATTCATTATGATAGCACTTAGCACTGTACTGTACCACTGCCTTAGTCAAGCTGTTATTACCACAACATTAGGATACACTGAGGCAGCCTATTCTGTGTAGCCCACACTGACTGGCATATTCTGGCTAACTAACATTACAGGTCAGATTAGTTGTTTACAACACTGATCCTGTTTCAGGACGGATGGTGAGGCTATCGCTAACGCTATACCATAGTATAATCTTACAGCTAACACTACCACCACCATCTTACGGCTAACGATATCACTGCTCAAGTCAGTGGCATTAGCCATTAGCCAAAGGCTACCCCACTCTGTAACCATAACACAAGCTAACACTAGCGCATTCAGGTTAAGTAGGCCTAATGCTAACGCTAACACATTTTGGGCAGATAATGCTAACAACAAACAACACTAGCACATTCAGGTCAGGGCAGATCACACTGACAATATCACTAGCACATTCAGGGCAGATCATGCTTACACTCTGTCTCTATTTACTGGCTTAGGCGGGTCTGTTAAGGAGACAGGGAGGACTGAGGGCTGGGAGATGGGAGCTAGTCCTACTGTAGCAGGAGCTGCAGGCGAGGCTCTTTCTATAATGATACCATTGTGCTAGGCCATGTGCAGATGGAACATCAGACCTCATGTAATGGCCTGTGTATTAAGAGGCGAATGTGTTTGATTACTAACTCTGGCTGAGCAGAGAGCTGTATCGCCGTCGACAGGGAATACAGCCCCGCTGAAAAAACAGGGGGAGACGTAAAAAAAGGAAGCACATTTGAGGAAAACAGAGGGAAGGAGGCGGAGGGAGGAGACATTAAACAGGAGAAGTCATTAATGGAACTATGTGCGATAAGAGAATGCAAATGAGACAGGGGAATCTGCACAGCAGCAGAACACAGTGGTAGGATATCAAACAGAGCTGGTGTCACAGTCAGAGCCAGAGAGGGGAGATGGGGGACGGAGAGAGAGGGAGGGAAGGGGGAGAGAGGACGGGAGAGAGAGGAGGGAGTAAGGGAGAAAGAGAGGGAGGTAGAGTAAGCGTGAGAAAAAGATAAAGAAGGAAGAGAGAGAGAGAGAGAGAGAGAGAGAGAGGGAGAGGACAGAGAGCTCTCACTTCACTCAACATACATACTCTCATGTACCATTCTGTCCCCCTCTAGAAGCACCTCTGTCCTCTTTTCCCCATAAATCATAACACACTCACCTCTACTCATCTCTAGTGACTTTCATCTATACCCATCATATGTCTACTGGAAGTGCAGTACCGGACTCTCCTTTCCAAGCACCCTCCCCCTGACTGGTACAGCCAATTAGAACACCACCTTTTACAGAGACAGCTGATAGAGAACGATCAGCGGCGCCAGGGCATGTTATCCTGCCCAACCAGACTGAAGGTGTGTGTGTTGGGTGTGCATGGGTGTGTCTCGGCATTCATGTGTGTGTGCCTGTTTGGCAGGCCGTGTGTGTAGGGGTGATAGCTGCAGTATCTCTGCCTCTGCCCGTCAGTCTGTGTGTGTGGTACTGCAGACAGAGATAGTCTCTCTCCAGTCAGTCAGTGTTGACACCATGCTACAGGCAGTACAGTGAGGAGTGTGCTCCCTGTGTATCTCTGTGTTGGTGTTCTCTATCACGGCGTAGCCTGTGATTTATAGTTGTTTTGAGGGGATGGGGGGAGCTTGTCACTGTTTATTATTACTGATGCAACAGGAGGCCATGCCACCAGCCGTCACCGACGGCAACCGCCACGCACAGGGAGGAAGTGACCTCAGTGCCCACCTGTCTCATCACACAAAACAGGGCCATGGTGAGCCTCACGATATGCCATTTACACTGGTGACGCTACAGTCTGGGCTCTCTCTCTCTCTGTCTCTCTGTCTCTCTCTCTCTGTCTCTGTGTCTCTCTCTCTCTGTTTACTTTTGTCTCTGCTTCCCTCTCTCTTCTCTCCCCCCCCCCACTAACTCAAATTCAAATTAGAGATACTTTGTATCCCTCATCCCACCCTGTCTACTTTGTCGACATGAATCACATAACAAATCAGTGGAAGTAAATGCATAATTTACCATAACCATTAAGCCTAAATAACAACAAGAGGGATAAGTAATGTCCCTGACATTAATCTTATGAGGCGCCAACCATGGATTCTGATAACATAATAATGATACTAACTAACACCCCCCCCTGTCAGTCTCTCTCTCTCTCTCTCTCTTCCTCTCTCCAGTCCCTGTGTGGCACCAGTTGCGTGTGTGTGATTGGCATGGTGCCCACCACACAGCCCAGCCTGATCCATCTTCATTAGGGACAGAGGGGCTGGGAGATGTGTGTTATTATCACTGTCTATTCATCTGTGGAGCTCCATCAGGGCAACACCCCCCACTGGCAGGCTACCACTGTACACACTACACATACATACATACATACATACATACATACATACATACATACATAGGCAGGCAGGCACAAACACAGACACAGACACAGACACAGACACAGACACAGACACAGACACACACACACCCTCACACACACACACACACACACACACACACACACACACACACACACACACACACACACACACACACACACACACACACACACACACACAGACTATTCACTCTGTACTCCACTGTCTCCTCTCTTGTTTTGCTCTCCTTCCATTTTGTCCCTCCTCTACAACAAGCACAGCTAAAGACCTCTAACACTAAAGACCTCTAACACTAAAGACCTCTAACACTAAAGACCTTTAACACTAAAGACCTCTAACACTAAAGACCTTTAACACAAAAGACCTCTAACACTAAAGACCTTTAACACTAAAGACCATTAACACTAAAGACCTTCAACACTAAAGACCACTAACACTAAAGACCTTTAACACAAAAGACCTCTAACACTAAAGACCTTTAACACAGCTAAAGACCTTTAACACTAAAGACTTCTAACACTAAAGACCTTTAACACTAAAGACCTCTAACACTAAAGACCTCTAACACTAAAGACCTTTAACCCTAAAGACCTCTAACACTAAAGACCTTTAACACTAAAGACCTTTAACACTAAAGACCATTAACACTAAAGACCTTCAACACTAAAGACCACTAACACTAAAGACCTTTAACACAAAAGACCTCTAACACTAAAGACCTTTAACACAGCTAAAGACCTTTAACACTAAAGACTTCTAACACTAAAGACCTTTAACACTAAAGACCTCTAACACTAAAGACCTTTAACACTAAAGACCTTTAACACTAAAGACCTTTAACACTAAAGACCTTTAACACAGATAATGAACGCTTGTGTCTAATTTGGAGATGCTAGATGATTATTAAAGCTGAATGAAATAGAGAGTCATTTATCCAGCTTTGGGATTCATTTGAATCAACTCGGACCAACTCTGAGAGTGTGGGAATATACAGTAGATGCTCTCACATGAATAAATCTGTGACTTACTCATGTATACACACATCAGGCACACACATCAGGCACACACAGATGAGCACACCGGGGCACAACATGTGATGATGACCCAGTTTAGATCTGTGACACAAAGTGGAGCAAGGATCGGGAACAAAAAGAGAGTGACATTTTAAAATAGGCTGACATTCTTTTCATGGTATTTCTATGGCCAAAAGGAAGCCTCTCTGTCTTCTGTGTCAATACCATCAACTACTAAGTCTACTAAACTTCAATGCACTACTTTTGAACTCACAGTTCTATATTGGTTTCTCTGTCTCATGGGAGACATTGTTTTTCACTGAGTATGTGCCAATTACATGAGTGTGTCTGTCTATAGTGTATCTGTGTGTACACATGTGTGTGTGTGTGTGTGTGTGTGTGTGTGTGTGTGTGTGTGTGTGTGTGTGTGTGTGTGTGTGTGTGTGTGTGTGTGTGTGTGTGTGTGTGCGTGTGCGTGTGTGAGCGTGTGTGAGTGTGATGTATGCAGTTTGATGGTGCTGACCCCATTCTGCCTGTCAAGGTTCCCCAGCTCAGGGTTGGTGGACAGAAAGGAGATTCTGACACAACAGGCCTGTCTGATGTGCCCTTCTCACTCACACAGGCATCACTCACGCAGGAATCACTCGCACAGGCATTACTCGCACAGGCATCACTCACACAGGCATCACTCACACAGGCATCACTCACACAGGCATCACTCACACAGGCATCACTCACATAGGCATCACTCACACAGGCATCACCCACACATGCATGCACCCACATACGCAAGCACACATATGTACACACCAGCACCAGCCTCCAAGGCCATCACTCAAGACTAATTAAAGGAAGAAATATAGAAGTCTGAGTATAAACATACACACACGGATCTGCTCTGCCGATCCATTTGTAGCCCCTGAATCAGTCATGGACAAATGACTTTCTCCTGTTCACACATTTATACCTCACTGGAAAAAAGTCTGAAGTGCATGTGGTAATATGGACTAAAAGCCTGGCTCTTGCATACTGTTGCTGACAGGTGAGCACGAAGGTCTATATAGGGCCACAGCACGCACATGCAAACACACACACACACACCTCCTTTCCAATCCATAGAAATGCACAGCACCACCCGTCCACCCAGACATTGTTGGGGCAACCACCGTGTCATTACCATACCCATCCATCCATCCTCTCCTCATCCTCCCCTCCTCTCCTCCCGCCTCACACACTCCTTACCCCCTCCCTGGGGGTGGAAAGGAGGATGGTATTGGTGTGGTGGACTGGTTATTAGAGGAGTGGAGGGAGACACAGCCCACAGCCCCAGTCACACAGTAACAGGTGCTGCTGCTTTCCACTGTCTGCTCTTGTTAATTACCAACAGAGTGGTGCTGGAAGGCTTTTCTAGGGAGGCTATGAGGGGAGGGCCCATTAGAGCATGGAGTGGATCCAGAGGGTCTGTTCTCTTCTCTATCTGCCTCCCTCCTAATGCTCACGGGGGGCTGAGACTACACACACACACACACACACAGAAATTATCCCACCTGCACACACGCAACCATACAGTACCTTCACACACCCCTCCCACCTCGACTCCTCTCCCTTCCTATTTCAGTTTATTTTGCTTTCTTTTCTCTCATTTCTCCCTCCATCTCCCCCTGTCCCCGAAGGCCTGAGCACATCAGTTCATCGACACATTCTTTCTGGCCCGGCCAGTCTCCATGGAGCCTGGTGTTTCATGTGACCTTTCTCCCTTCTGTTCCCCTGGTCCCGGGTGTCTGGTCACTCTGTCTGAATCATTCCCTCTCTGCTACTCTGCCATAGCTACTTTGTTAGCTATAAAGGACTGCCAGAGAAAAGAGAACTAGCAGGATAAAGACAGACAATAAAATAACCTCTCGAGAGATGTGCGGTTTGTGAGAGTGGTGGCAGACCACAATATAGTACAGTATTGTTTGTACTTGTCCTCCACCTCATCCCTCCAGCCCTCTGAAGTGAGAGAGCTCCTCCTCCTCTTGATCCTATTTTCTCCTCTTGTCCTCATCATACAGTACTGTTCGTACTCCTCCTCTTCCTCTCCACATTCCTCCATCCCTCTGCAGAGAGCAGCACTCTCCTCTCCTCCTTATCCTATGTTATCCTCTTGTCCTCATCAGATCCTATTCTACCTCAGGAGCTCTTCATTCCCATCAATAATGAAGGAGGTTTTCACATGGCTGAAAAATAAATAAGTCCCTGCCAATCAAAAGGGAGTTCACAGCCGTTCCGGAGGCTATAGATGACCAATGGGAGAGGAGCTAGGGCTCAAATGAGATCAGAATGGTGCCGGTACTCTGATCTCATTTAGAGACCAAGTAAATAATTTAGATGACATGCTTTGACTGCAAAATCCTCCTTCCACCACCAACACACCCTCCCTTCTCTAGTCTCTCTTCTTCACAGGGTGGGTCGGTGCACCAAACAAAAGCCCTGTTTCTCTTTGGTAGAAGAGATCAAATGCAAATAGATGTGCTGCTCTGACAGAAACACTCAGTCATAAATGGAAGGATCCTTAAAAATAACTAAACACATGTAAATGAGCGTATTAGCCAAACATGGTAATGAACAAATGATTTATAGAGGGCATTTTTATGTTAATTTGGAATGTGGTTGTTTTGTTCATGAGCTAATGATATATTAATGACACAATAATCTATAGCAATTGCTATCGATAAAAGGACGATGATAACAATTAATTGTAATTAATGTATCTGTTTCTATTCCATTGATTTGTTAATGTGTCATAAACACCCAGTTTACTCAGCCAGCGAGGCTGTACCCAATGTTTAGACCAATGATAGCTAATCTGACTTTCTTATCTTACTGTAGCTATTTTTCAAACATTGAGCTGCATTTAAAACAGCTCTCTATTACAGCTAGAAGGTTTTCTCTTTCTCTTTATAGCCCACTGTCCTCTCTTTCTCTCTCCCCATCTCTCTCTTTCTCCCCTATCTCTCTCTCTCCCCCATATCTCTCTCTCTCCCGTATCTCTCTCTCTCTCTCTCTGACCTGCGCAGGTCTCACGTGCCTCTTCCCTCTCTCTCTGTCGCTCTCTCTCTCCCCCTGTCTCTCTCTCTCTGTCTCTCTCTCTCCCCCCTGTCTCCCTCTCTCTCTGACCTGCGCAGGTCTCACGTTCCTCTTCTCTCTCTCTCTCTCTTTCTCTCTCTCAGCCAGCGGTCGATCGATGGATGGATCTGACTTCACCCTGACTCAATAACCCCCTCATGCACATCCTCTTCCTCTCCTTCGGGGTGTGTGTGTGTGACTGTGTTTCTGTTTCTGTGTCTGTGTCTGTTTGTGTGCATGTCCACATGTGTGTATACGTGTGTGTGTGACTGTGTTTCTGTTTCTGTGTCTGTTTGTGTGCATGTGCACATGTGTGTGTGTGTGTGTGTGTGTGTGTGTGTGTGTGTGTGTGTGTGTGTGTGTGTGTGTGTGTGTGTGTGTGTGTGTGTGTGTGTGTGTGTGTGTTACATGCATGTGTACATGTGTGCGTGTCTGTGAGGAGGGGGAAGATGTGTGAGTGTGCAAGAGAAAATAAGGTTTGCTTTTTGTTTTTTTTGGCAGAGATTAGTGTGTGTCTGCCAGCTCCAGTCTATCAGCCCAGGGCCCAGAAGTCACGGCAGTGAGAAAACAGATTGATTTCTCCCCTCCTACACACAAACAATTAACTACACAGCGCTCAATTAGACACACGCAGCAGACGCCGTCAGACTTTCCCTCGACCTGCACTCTGCCTTCTTTCCAACTGCCCCACCTCTCCATCCTCCTCCATTCTGAACCCTCCATCTCAGGGTGGACATGGAGGGTGAGGTGGAAAGAGAGGAGGGGCAGATGGTGGAGGAAGGATAGGGCTTGGGTGTGTCATCCTAATCCACAAACAAATACATGTTTCCTTGTTAAAGGAATGATTTCCCATGCCTTTTGTCTCACAGCACAAAATGAGCAAAGATTATCTATAATGATGTCGGCAGCCAATTGCTGTCTTATTATCACCATGCAGTGTTCTCACACACTGTTCTCTGGTTAGTATCATTAGCATCGCTAGCTGATTACACTCTGGGTTTATATGCATCTATCTCTATGGTTCACACACTGTTCACTGGTTAGCATCGCTAGCTGAGAACGCTAGCTGGGTTTAGATGTAGCTATCTCTATGGTTCACACACACTATTCTCTGGTTAGCATTATTAGCATCGCTAGCTAAGTATGCTAGCTGGGTTTATATGTATCTATCTCTATGATTCACACACACTGTTCTCTGGTTAATGTCTTAGACATCACTAGCACCACTAGCTAAGTATGCTAGCTGTGTTTATATGTATCTATCTCTATGGTTTACACACACTGTTCTACAGATGTAGGATATTAATTTGAGCCAGTTTGCTACAGCATGAATATAATCCTGCAGCAAAAGGACATGTGAATTATTATGTGGATCATTCTTTGTAAAGGTTGATACAGTTTTCATTAGGGAAAATCAAGTCTGACATATTAAATGGAAATTACTAACTTTAGAAGCCTTTCTAAACATAAACCCTAACCCTAACCCTAACATTAACCCTAACCCTAACCCTAACACCACAAGTTTGCAACAAAAGACTGAAAAAACTAAGATCCTACATCTGAATGGTATCACGCCCTGACCCTAGATTGCTTTGTATGTTTCTATTTTTAGTTTGGTCAGGGTATGATGTGGGTGGGTATTCTATGTTTTGTTCTATGTCTGTATTTCTATGTGTTTGGCCTGGTTCCCAATCAGAGGCAGCTGTCAATCGTTGTCTCTGATTGAGAACCATACTTAGGCAGCCTGGTTTCGCCCTTGAATTGTGGGTAGTTGTTTTCTGTTTTGTGTGTATCACCTGACAGGACTGTTTCGTTCTCGTTAAAACTCGTTATTTTGTTTAGTGTTCAGTTTTGATTAAATTTACAACATGAACACTTACCACGTTGCACCATGGTCCTCTCCTTCTTCCACCTATGACGAGTGTTACAAATTGTTAACGTTTTTAGCATCACTAACTAGAGTATGCTAGCTGGGTTTAGACATATCTACCTCTTGGGTTCCACACACTGTTCTCTGTTTAAAGTCCTTAGCATAGCTAGCTCAGTATGCTAGCTGGCTATAGATGCTGCTGATTTACAGGCATGGGAATTCCACTCATGCATGGAACCCTCTGTATTAGCCACCCCATGTCCACCTTGGGGACCCATATCTGTGTAACACATGTTGATCTGCTTTTATCTGTCGGTAAAGGACAAACATTGTTCCTCATCCCTCTGTCAGCTTTCTGTCACTTTTCATTTTCCCCCCAGACACACCCCAGTGAGCAGCGCTCTGTCTCATACACATTAACACTGTCAGAACCAAGTCTACAGCAGTGTTTCCCCTGTCACATCAGTGCGGTGGGCCCCCCTGCCAAGGCTCTATTATCCCTCTGCCAAAATTAATTTGGCCTCTAATGTTTTCAAGTGAATGTTATTGATGCATACAGCATTCACATGCAACTATGCAGTTACCATAAAAGTTTCTAGTCTCTCACAACCAAAATTACAGTATTCCATTAAATGACATTCAACATTTAAATTCTATATTTGTTTTCAGCATTCTTCTTATGTGAATCATTTAGAGTCTGTTTAATTTACAACCAATGACTGACTTTTGTGATTATTTATTCATTATTTATTTGCAATGCAGGCATTTACAGTTTGATTAGTAAGTCCTTATAACAGAAAATAACCAACTTCATTAGTAGGAATCCACATCTACAGGACACTGACAAAAACTGATTTAAAAGGTGACCTCTTGCCATTGTGTTTCTCTCAGTCATTGTGATCCATCAGCTCCCACTGCCACAATGAATGACAAGGTACCATACTCTCCAGGGACGGTATATGTCTTGTGTCATTCACAACACAGCAAGAGGTGGATTTGAAGAGGGAGGGAGGGAGGGAGAGAGGGAGGGAGAAGGAGGGAGAGAGAGAGAGCGATAGAGAGAGAGCGAGAGAGAGCGCAAGAGCGCGTGAGAGAGCATGAGAGAGCGCGTGAGAGAGCATGAGAGAGCGCGTGAGAGAGAGAGAGCGAGAGAGAGAGAACTTCATTCAAAGAAACAGGAGACTCTTATCACATCTGGAGGTACACCGCTAGGATAACACCTCTAGTCACATGTATACACAACCTCCCTCCCTTTCTCTCTAGCTGCATGAAATAAAATCAAGGTTTAGTGTGTGGGCTCCCTCTGTTCCGCTGAGAGTGACCGGGGTGACCTGGGGAGCTCTGAGGTACAGGAACTCATGAAGGAAAATAAATCACATTTGTTATAAAGCATTGCAGGGATATCATCCCATTTTGCATTGGGACATAGAGCAGTAGAGTAGAGGCACTTATAGAAGTTGCACACATGGGGAACATTTTAGTGGCCTGGGGTCAGGGAAGATGTTTGTCTTTTATTAACACATTTCATGCAATTCTACATGACGGGAGACTTTGGCAGAATCTGTTTTTATACTGCACAAATGATCAAAATGATAGGCTACTTTGACAAACTGACAATCTGAGATCAATTAAAATGACCTAGTGTTAAATCCATCAACAGCCTCCTAGACCCATGTAGTAGGCTACAATATTAATTATAGTCCGACAAATTCTTTCCAGTTTCACTGATTCACCCAATGTATATAATACAGTGGCTAAAAGCTTATTCGCTCTCTGGTTTTACTTTGGAAAACAATATTTGGAGGTTGATATGTTGTTTCTGAACAGACAGCAGTAATTCTATAACTGTGGTCAATTTATTTCAATTTATCAGTCGTGATGCAGCTCCTCCAGAACCCTTCCCACGGCTATGTTTCTTATAAGGAAATGAATAATGAAGTGATGATGGAGAGATGAGAGTTGCTCATGTCTATCAGAGCAGAGAGAGGGAGAGATGAGAGTTGCTCATGTCTATCAGAGCAGAGAGAGGGAGAGATGAGAGTTGCTCATGTCTATCAGAGCAGAGAGAAGGAGAGAGATCAAAGAAATGAAGAGGCAACGCCAATGAACTTTGATCGCATTTATTCAAATTTTTACATTGCAAAAAGTGACAATTCTTTTTCAATGCCACAAGAGTTACCAGATCCTGCCAAATAATTTCCGCAACAAAACAGTCCAAAACGGAGAGGTGCCGGATCCTCTTATGGGTGTACATACGGCCGATGACGACCCAGGGATGTTTTCACTGATGTTTATCCTTGTCATGCCTATTGAACACGGCTTATGGCTTGTGTTAGATAGTAAGTCCCGTGCTGTGGGTTAGCTGGCTGCTCATAGTCTACTGATCTGATAAGTGCTGTAGGGAGAGCAGGATGGATTTAACTGGCCTTAATAATCACAAGCCCACTGATCCACTGTATATTTTGGGCCAGCAGATTTGCATTAATACCACAAGCTAGTTTTGAGTTAAGTGGACAATGGAATACTGAGCAAATACTGCAGTGCTCTATATTGTATATACAGTATACTGTATATATAGTCGGTTATGTATAATGTATGTAGTAATAACATCAGCATAGTACTGTATCTGACTGTATTGATATTTTGGTAGTGGGTTGAACATCTTGACCATGTTCTGTTATAATCTCCACCCGGCACAGCCAGAAGAGGACTGGCCACCCCACATAGCCTGGTTCCTTTCTAGGTTTCTTCCTAGGTATTGGCCTTTCTAGGGAGTTTTTCCTAGCCACCGTGCTTCTACACCTGCATTGCTTGCTGTTTGGGGTTTTAGGCTGGGTTTCTGTACAGCACTTTGAGATATCAGCTGATGTACGAAGGGCTATATAAATAAATTTGATTTGATTTGATTTGATTTGGTTGTGACGACTAGTGAATAATATTATTATGCCATGCCGTACAGTACATGAAGTATAAACACACATGAAATATTCACATATGAGTGTTACAGCAATAGAACCACTCAGATCCTCATCACTGACGACCTTTAAGGTTAAGTTTCAGCCAGCCCATCTGCTCCTCCTCCCTGACTCTCCTCTTTTCCCCCAGTGCCCTGTAGTGGGCTCTACCACCCTTCCAGCCCCTCCTCCCTGACTCTCCTCTTTTCCCCCAGTGCCCTGTAGTGGGCTCTACCACCCTTCCAGCCCCTCCTCCCTCCCCTAACCGCAGGTGGTGTCAGTGCTGCACGGTACATTTCCACTCCGTCCTGCCTCCCCTCCCTTCCCCCTCCCTCTGGCTCAGGGCACCAGAGCTGGGTGCCTCAATCAGGATCAGGGTGGTTGTGGGGCAGCAGTTTGGAGACCTGAGTGGGTCTCAGAAAGACTTTTAGAAGTTTTAGATTACAGTGGTATTCACACGGCAAGACAGCTGAAATATTTATCCCATTAGAATTAACAGGGCTGTCAGTCAAATTCATACGTAGTCTGTCTCTGCCGCCTGCCACCCTCCATTTGGATCCAGATATTGCTGTCATCTGTGGGCAGACTGCATTGTGAGTCCTTCATTATAGAATAAAGGTGAAGAGTATGTATCAGCAGTGTGTATCACAAACACAAATGCACACATACAGTATAGGCAAACACAAGAAGTAATCACGCCCACCCACACTACACAGCATACAGGCCAGCTCAGCTATTCCAGTTAATGGCCACACATTCACATCCATTCACCACAGCATGCTTCCAGTAGCCTAACATCCAGGCATCCTGCTTC
Source organism: Oncorhynchus kisutch (assembly GCF_002021735.2). Taxonomy (NCBI): domain Eukaryota; kingdom Metazoa; phylum Chordata; class Actinopteri; order Salmoniformes; family Salmonidae; genus Oncorhynchus; species Oncorhynchus kisutch. The sequence continues at coordinate 67,813,765 of NC_034183.2, forward strand.
AGCAGTCGGGTTCTCCACTCCCTCACCCCCTGCCGGTAAGCCCACTCACATATGTTGGGGCTGACTGGCAGCAGTATGTGGCCCTACCATCCAGCCTAGCCCGAGCCCCAGCCCAGAGGTCCAGTAGCGTGAGTCAGAGCATTTACACCCTCCCAGGCAGCCCACGGAACCCTGAACTCTGTTACTGTGACATCACAGCAAGGGCCCTGATTGGCCACCAGATGGCTGTACTGATTGGATGCACGCCCAGAATGGGCTGGTTGAATCACAGGGATCTGTGTGGTGAACTGGATATAGATCTAGCCCCCACTTACACACCCCAACATAAGTAGACACGCACCCACACAAAGGCACACACACTTACATACACACAAACACACAACTGCCCACAAATACAGTGCATTCGGGAAAGTATTCAGACCCCTTCCCTTTTCCATATTTTGTGACGTTACAGCCTTATTATAAAATGGATTACATTAATTGTTTTCCTCATAAATCTACACAATATCCCATAATGACAAAGCGAAAACAGGCCACCTGTGGTAAATTCAATTGATTGTACATGATTTGGAAAGGCACACACCTGTCTATATAAGGCCCTAAAGTTGACAGTGCATGTCAGAGCAAAAATCAAGCCATGATGTCGAAGGAATTGTCTGTAGAGCTCCGAGACAGGATTGTGGCACAGAGCTGGGGAAGGATACCAAAAAATGCCTGCAGAGGGGCCTCCTGGGTGGCGCAGTGGTTAAGGGCGCTGTACTGCAGCGCCAGCTGTGCCACCAGAGACTCTGGGTTTTTGCCCAGGCTCTGTCGTAACCGAGGTCCGTGGGGGTCCGTGGGGCGACGCACAGCGTCGTCCGGGTTAGGGAGGGCTTGGCCGGTAGGGATACCCTTGTCTCATCGCGCACCAGCGACTCCTGTGGCGGGCCAGCCGCAGTGCGCGCTAACCAATGTTGCCAGGTGCACGGTGTTTCCTCCGACACATTGGTGCGGCTGGCTTCCGGGTTGGATGCACGCTGTGTTAAGAAGCAGTGCGGCTTGGTTGGGTTGTGTATTGGAGGACGCATGACTTTCAGCCTTCGTCTCTCCCGAGCCCGTACGGGAGTTGTAGCGATGAGACAAGATAGTAGCTACTAAACAATTGGATACCATGAAAAAATTCTGCAGCATTGAAGTTCCCCAAGAACACAGTGACCTCCATCATTCTTGAAATGAAAGAAGTTTGAAACAATACTCTTCCTAGAGATGACAACTCAGCCAAACTGAGCAGTCGGGGGAGAAGGGCCTTGGTTAAGGAGGTGACCAAGACCCAATGGTCACTCTGACAGAGCTCCAGAGTTCATCTGTGGAGATGGGAGAACCTTCAGGAAGGACAACTGTAGCACTCTCTGCAGCACTCCACCAAACAGGCCTTTATGGTAGAGTAAAAGGCACATGGTAGAGTAAAAGGCACATCATCAGTAAACGGCACATGACAGCCCGCTTGGAGTTTGCCAAAAGGCACCTAAAGGAATCTCAGACCATGAGAAACAAGATTTTCTGGTCTGATGAAACCAAGATTGAACTCTTTGGCCTGAATGCCAAGCATTTCCTCTGGAGGAAACCTGGCACCATCCCTACGGGTAAGCAAGGTGGTGGCAGCATCTTGCAGGGGGATGTTTTTCAGTGGCAGGGACTGAAAGACTAGTCAGAATTCATGGAAAGGTGAAAGGAGAAAAGTACAGAGAAATCCTTGATGAAATCCTGCTCCAGAGCGCTCAGGACCTCAGACTGGAGTGAAGGTTCACCTTCAAACAGGACAACAACCCTAAGCACACAGCCAAGATAACGCAGGAGTGACTTCGGGACAAGTTTCTGAATGTCCTTGAGTGGCCCAGCCAGAGCCTGGACTTGAACCCGATCGAACATCTCTGGAGAGACCTGAAAATAAATGTGCAGCGATAATCCCCATTCAACCTGACAGAGTTTGAGAGGATCTGTAGAGAAGAATGGGAGAAACTCCACAAATACACGTGTGCCAAGCTTGTAGCATTATACCCAAGAATACGCAATGCTGTAATCTCTGCCAAAGGTGCTTCAATAAAGTAATGGTCTGAATACTTATATACATTTTTTATTTTATTTTATAAATTAGCTAAACTTTCTAAAATCCTGTTTTTGCTTTGTTGTTATGGGTTATTGTGTTTAGATTGATGAGGGAAATAAACTATTTAATTCATTTTAGAATATTATGGCTGTAACCTAACAAAATGTGGAAAAAATCAAGGGGTCTGAATACTTTCCGAAGGCACTGTATATACACACGCTTACTCATAAAACTATTCTTATCACAACCAACATTCACACCTACCGTTCTTTCCTGGTCTTTTTAAACATCTCGTCTATCGATTTTACAGTTTCCCCTTTTGACGATTATGGCCCTTTAAAATGTAAGTGCCCTTGTTTAACTAAAGTCTAAACGACTCTTTGCTCTGTGGGTCAGGGCCCATCTCAACATCTCTGAGCACTGTCCTGGGAGATATAAAGCTACAGAGAGAGTCAGGGCTAGTGTGTGTGTGTGTGTGTGTGTGTGTGTGTGTGTGGGTGTGAAAGAAAGAGACAGAGAGAGAGACAGACAGAAACAGAGAGACAGACAGATAGAGAGAGAAATACAGATAGATAGGGATAATGTGTCAGTCTCTTTAAGTGTACCTGGGCGTTTCATGTGTGTATCCACTTTCACTCAGTGTCTGTCTATACCTGTCTGTTGCCATAGCTCGGGAGGCAATGAGGAGCACTTAAGTGCATGCAATTCTTTTTTAAATACACAACAAATGGAGGTCAGCTTCCACTTGAGCCTTAAGAGGCTCTCCTGCAGCTACAATGAGAGAGGGAGAAAGAGAGAGTACATGAAACCAGCGTGTCCCTCTATCTGTTCTCCTCTTCCCTCCTCCACTCTACTTTCCCACAAGCCTACATGCAGTGCGCCTATCTAACGATACCCAGGGACACACATCCTCACCACCAAAACAGTTCCCCTTAAGGACAGCCTGACAGCAGTGTCCGTCCCTAAACCCAGTCCCCCACTACTGTACTTCCTCGTGGACTGCATAAGTAGTTCCCTGGCAGCAGTATAGAGCTGAAGTAGAGTCACTCCATCCATCTCCTTTACTCACTAAAACACCATTCCAGGATCACACTTCTTTTTATCATCTCTCTCGCTCTCTTTCTCTTTCTCTCCCTTCTGTTCTCTCTCTCTCTCTTCTGCTCTCTCTCTCTTCTGTTCTCTCTCTCTCTTTCTCTCTCTTCTGTTCTCTCTCTCTCTTCTGTTCTCTCTCTCTCTCTTCTGCTCTCTCTCTCATCTGTTCTCTCTCTCTCTTCTGCTCTCTCTCTCCTGCTCTCTCACTCTCTCCCTTCTGTTGTCTCTCTCTTCTGTTCTCTCTCTCTCTCTCTTCTGCTCTCTCTCTCTTCTGTTCTCTCTCTCTCTTCTGCTCTCTCTCTCTTCTGTTCTCTCTCTCTCTTCTGTTCTCTCTCTCTCTCTTCTGCTATCTCTCTCTCCCTTCTGCTCTCTCTCTCTCTCTTCTGTTCTCTCTCTCTCTCTCTCTCTCTCTCGCTCTCTCTTCTGTTCTCTCTCTCTCTTCTGCTTTCTCTCTCTCTTCTGTCTCTCTCTCCTGTTCTCTCTCTCTCTCCTGTTCTCTCTCTCTCTTCTGTTCTCTTTCTCTCTTATGCTCTCTCTCCTGTTCTCTCTCTCTCTTCTGTTCTCTCTCTCTTCTGTTCTTTCGCTCTCTCTTCTGTTCTCTCTCTCTCTCTTCTGCTCTCTCTCTCTTCTGTTCTCTCCCTCTCTCTTCTGCTCTCTCTCTCTCTCTCTCTTCTGTTCTCTCTCTCTCTTCTGTTCTGTCTCTCTTATCTTGTTCACCCTGTTCCTAGACCAGGGAGGGAGTGTCGATCAGACTCTTCATCTGCAGTGTATTCTGTCCGTTTAGATGTGAGACGATGAGTCATAGACCTCAGCCACACCCCCACCTAGGAGCAGAGGGACACTATTTGGCAGGGGGACATGCCCCCCCACTGCACCCGTGCTCATCCAGCCAGATCAGTATTTAGTGGAGGCCACCTGCTGCCCCGTGGGGGAAGGAAGGAGGGATGAGATTGGGAAGGAGGGATTGGAGAGGAGGGTTTTGGACGAGGCTCCACACCCTGTGTGCCAGCGTCCAGGGATCGAGTGGATGGACTGAGTGCCCGATCTGCTCCCTGGCACTAACACACAGCTACTTGGTTGATCTGCCTCTGGGCAAGCCACACACACACACACACACACACACACACACACACACACACACACACACACAGACACACACTATTCTGTCCTCCATTATCGTCCCCAATCCCACACTCCCTGCTGTTATAGAGAGACATGACAGAGAGATGACAGAGACACCAGGTTAAACACAAAACACATCAACTAACATACAAACATAAAACATAACAAACATGCACACACTACTATGTTAACCCAAATGCCATAGTAATAGCAATGACGCAAGTGCTATTACACATGTGTGTGCACTGGCAGAAAAATATTAGTGTTACCATGCAGAACTGAGACTAGCAGTATTCAGCCCCTTCTCTCCCCACGGGCATTACAGTGAGGCTTAACGTCACTCAAACCTTAAAACATTGACAGACAGACACGCCTATTTCATCTGGGGAAGCATCTCTCTCTCTCTCTCTCACTATTTCTCTCTCTCTCTCTCTCTCTCGCTCTACACCTGTTCCTGTCCTCCATCCGAGCTGAGGATCTGGAATCAGAAAAAAGGAGAAGTGAGGGATGAGGAGGAGGGCAGCAGCAGCGATCTGCAATCTGCTCAGGCACTGTGACGTTCCGTTTCCATGGCAACATGCCACCCCTTTCCTCTGTGTTCCATTCTCTTTCCCTTTTCTCTCTCTTTCTCTCCATTCCAACATGGAGGATCTGTCATTATATCAGAGGCATCGGAATCCAGATACAGGTAACTGCCATAATAAAGGGAACACCAACATAAAGTGTCTTAATAGGGTGTTGGGCCACAACGAGCCAGAACAGCTTCAATGGGCCTTAGCACAGAGTCTACACGTGTCTGGATCTCTATTGGAGGGATGTGACACCATTCTTCCACTAGAAATTCCATCATTTGTTGATGGTGGAAATGCTGTCTTTGTGTGTTCAAGTCGGTTGAGCTCTTGTGACACACACACACACACACACACACACACACACACACACACACACACACACACACACACACACACATTAAGCCCCTTATGCTCCTTTGAGACCCTTTTTTCACTGAGATCTCTTCTTCTGGCCATGGTTGACAAAATAATGACAGACATTGTGTGTGGTGGCCATTAAGATAAGTACATTAGGGTATATAGTCTGGTTGGAGTCCTATGAAAGCACAAAGGCCATAGAAATAGGATGACTTTAAAGTGGAACTGACTGGTGTCAGTAAACGTGTTCCTTCGTTTGATTTTAGCTCATCTTGCTCTGGCTAGCATTGGTTGTTGATCTTGTTGTTGTTGATGTGTGTAACTGAGGGAGAGAGAGCCTACCTTTTCATGGTTGTTTGATCAGGAATGTAAAGTTCCCAAATCTAAATGGACTCCCGTGGTATTTACATATTTGCAGAAATCCATTCAGGTGTATTTTGTGGCTTTTGGCGAATACATTCTAATAATATAAAGACATGCTGTTGCAACTGCCTGTAAACACACAGTCCAGTTCAAAGTGAATGATGGCAGGCCCATCTGCCTGTAAACACACAGTCCAGTTCATAGTGAATGATGGCAGGCCCATCTGCCTGTAAACACACAGTCCAGTTCAAAGTGAATGATGGCAGGCCTTACTGCCTGTAAACACACAGTCCAGTTCATAGTGAATGATGGCAGGCCTTACTGCCTGTAAACACACAGTCCAGTTCAAAGTGAATGATGGCAGGCCCATCTGCCTGTAAACACACAGTCCAGTTCAAAGTGAATGATGGCAGGCCTTACTGCCTGTAAACACACAGTCCAGTTCAAAGTGAATGATGGCAGGCCTTACTGCCTGTAAACACACAGTCCAGTTCATAGTGAATGATGGCAGGCCCATCTGCCTGTAAACACACAGTCCAGTTCAAAGTGAATGATGGCAGGCCCATCTGCCTGTAAACACACAGTCCAGTTCAAAGTGAATGATGGCAGGCCTTACTGCCTGTAAACACACAGTCCAGTTCAAAGTGAATGATGGCAGGCCTTACTGCCTGTAAACACACAGTCCAGTTCATAGTGAATGATGGCAGGCCTTACTGCCTGTAAACACACAGTCCAGTTCAAAGTGAATGATGGCAGGCCTTACTGCCTGTAAACACACAGTCCAGTTTAAAGTGAATGATGGCAGGCCCATCTGCCTGTAAACACACAGTCCAGTTCAAAGTGAATGATGGCAGGCCTTACTGCCTGTAAACACACAGTCCAGTTCAAAGTGAATGATGGCAGGCCTTACAGCCTGTAAACACACAGTCCAGTTCAAAGTGAATGATGGCAGGCCCATCTGCCTGTAAACACACAGTCCAGTTCAAAGTGAATGATGGCAGGCCTTACTGCCTGTAAACACACAGTCCAGTTCAAAGTGAATGATGGCAGGCCCATCTGCCTGTAAACACACAGTCCAGTTCAAAGTGAATGATGGCAGGCCTTACTGCCTGTAAACACACAGTCCAGTTCATAGTGAATGATGGCAGGCCTTACTGCCTGTAAACACACAGTCCAGTTCATAGTGAATGATGGCAGGCCTTACTGCCTGTAAACACACAGTCCAGTTCATAGTGAATGATGGCAGGCCTTACTGCCTGTAAACACACAGTCCAGTTCAAAGTGAATGATGGCAGGCCCATCTGCCTGTAAACACACAGTCCAGTTCAAAGTGAATGATGGCAGGCCTTACTGCCTGTAAACACACAGTCCAGTTCAAAGTGAATGATGGCAGGCCTTACTGCCTGTAAACACACAGTCCAGTTCAAAGTGAATGATGGCAGGCCTTACTGCCTGTAAACACACAGTCCAGTTCAAAGTGAATGATGGCAGGCCTTACTGCCTGTAAACACACAGTCCAGTTCAAAGTGAATGATGGCAGGCCTTACTGCCTGTAAACACACAGTCCAGTTCAAAGTGAATGATGGCAGGCCTTACTGCCTGTAAACACACAGTCCAGTTCAAAGTGAATGATGGCAGGCCTTACTGCCTGTAAACACACAGTCCAGTTCAAAGTGAATGATGGCAGGCCCATCTGCCTGTAAACACACAGTCCAGTTCAAAGTGAATGATGGCAGGCCCATCTGCCTGTAAACACACAGTCCAGTTCAAAGTGAATGATGGCAGGCCTTACTGCCTGTAAACACACAGTCCAGTTCAAAGTGAATGATGGCAGGCCTTACTGCCTGTAAACACACAGTCCAGTTCAAAGTGAATGATGGCAGGCCTTACTGCCTGTAAACACACAGTCCAGTTCAAAGTGAATGATGGCAGGCCTTACTGCCTGTAAACACACAGTCCAGTTCAAAGTGAATGATGGCAGGCCCATCTGCCTGTAAACACACAGTCCAGTTCAAAGTGAATGATGGCAGGCCCATCTGCCTGTAAACACACAGTCCAGTTCAAAGTGAATGATGGCAGGCCCTACTGGCTGTAAACACACAGTCCAGTTCAAAGTGAATGATGGCAGGCCTTACTGCCTGTAAACACACAGTCCAGTTCAAAGTGAATGATGGCAGGCCCATCTGCCTGTAAACACAGTCCAGTTCAAAGTGAATGATGGCAGGCCTTACTGCCTGTAAACACACAGTCCAGTTCAAAGTGAATGATGGCAGGCCTTACTGCCTGTAAACACACAGTCCAGTTCAAAGTGAATGATGGCAGGCCTTACTGCCTGTAAACACACAGTCCAGTTCAAAGTGAATGATGGCAGGCCTTACAGCCTGTAAACACACAGTCCAGTTCAAAGTGAATGATGGCAGGCCTTACTGCCTGTAAACACACAGTCCAGTTCAAAGTGAATGATGGCAGGCCTTACTGCCTGTAAACACACAGTCCAGTTCAAAGTGAATGATGGCAGGCCCATCTGCCTGTAAACACACAGTCCAGTTCAAAGTGAATGATGGCAGGCCCATCTGCCTGTAAACACACAGTTCAGTTCAAAGTGAATGATGGCAGGCCTTACTGCCTGTAAACACACAGTCCAGTTCATAGTGAATGATGGCAGGCCCATCTGCCTGTAAACACACAGTCCAGTTCAAAGTGAATGATGGCAGGCCCATCTGCCTGTAAACACACAGTCCAGTTCAAAGTGAATGATGGCAGGCCCATCTGCCTGTAAACACACAGTCCAGTTCAAAGTGAATGATGGCAGGCCTTACTGCCTGTAAACACACAGTCCAGTTCAAAGTGAATGATGGCAGGCCCATCTGCCTGTAAACACACAGTCCAGTTCAAAGTGAATGATGGCAGGCCCATCTGCCTGTAAACACACAGTCCAGTTCAAAGTGAATGATGGCAGGCCTTACAGCCTGTAAACACACAGTCCAGTTCAAAGTGAATGATGGCAGGCCTTACTGCCTGTAAACACACAGTCCAGTTCAAAGTGAATGATGGCAGGCCCATCTGCCTGTAAACACACAGTCCAGTTCAAAGTGAATGATGGCAGGCCCATCTGCCTGTAAACACACAGTCCAGTTCAAAGTGAATGATGGCAGGGCCATCTGCCTGTAAACACACAGTCCAGTTCATAGTGAATGATGGCAGGCCCGTGTGGCAAATGGCTTGTTTGCATAAAGGCCTACTGTAGCTCTGATAGGAGATGGTGCACTGGTCTGCATAGATGCCGGTCCTGAGCGAGACAGATGTTTTTATTAGGTTTTATGTACTGCGGCGTCTATTAATTGTCCAAACGCACTGCCACTTTCCCACTCTGTATTGCTATAGAATTTTCACAAATGCCTTAATATACGTCATTCTCAAATATTCTAAGAATTTATGAAAATGGGAAAATTACAGATTTTAATATCATTTCATGTTGCTAAAATGCTGTCAGATCCACTTTAATGGGATACTAATTCTGTAGATTCTATTTCTATGTTGATGTTGTATTTCTATGTTGATCTCCAGTCCTCCAACTTTAATTACGTTTCCATGTTTGTATGCCTCCTCCTATTCATGCCAATAATATTTAGTTCCTAGTTTTCCTAGTTCCGTCTCTAATATGACACATGTGGGTTGTTCCCCCGTCCCCAGCCCAGTGCTCAATACTTTTGAGGCCATGTTATTCATCAATGAAAATGTAATTCATTAATCCATTCTCCCATTGACTGCAGGCTAAGTTTACCTTATTATGTACAGAAGACACATTCATCAGTCCCCTTTGTTTGACTGAACACTTCATATTGGATAAAATACATAAATATCTTCCCTCTGAACTAGAGGTTGACCGATTATGATTTTTCAACCCCGATACCGATTATTGGAGGACAAAAAAAGGCGATACCGATTAATCGGCCTATTCAAAAAAATAAAAAATGTATTTATATATATATATATATATATATATATATATATACGGTGCCTTGCGAAAGTATTCGGCCCCCTTGAACTTTGCGACCTTTTGCCACATTTCAGGCTTCAAACATAAAGATATAAAACTGTATTTTTTTGTGAAGAATCAACAACAAGTGGGAGACAATCATGAAGTGGAACGACATTTATTGGATATTTCAAACTTTTTTAACAAATCAAAAACTGAAAAATTGGGCGTGCAAAATTATTCAGCCCCTTCAGTGAGGATCTCTGAATGATCCAATGTTGACCTAAATGACTAATGATGATAAATACAATCCACCTGTGTGTAATCAAGTCTCTGTATAAATGCACCTGCACTGTGAACATTTTTGTAATAATGACAATTGCAACAATACTGAATGAACAATGGCAGGCCCATCTGAATGAACAATGAACACTTTTATTTTAACTTAATATAATACATATTATGGGCTTTTGGATGGGTGTTCTTAAGGTGATTGGTGGTATTTTATGATTTAGCCACTTTATCACAAATAAGACACCTTGCTTTCCCTGGTACCAATTCCATGTAATAGTCCCTCTGCTTTTCCCTGCCACCTGTAAAACACACACACAGCTCTGAAGTGACAATGATACTGAAGAGTCTGCTTAGGAGACAAATACTCTCAACTGTTTGAATAAAAATAGAGTTGAAGTTACCTGTGATGAGTTTTGAAAACAAAAATGTAATTTCTATATGCAGGAAATCCTATTTTAATAATGGACATGGTAAGAATTGACTACCAAAGTGCGAGTCATAATTCCCATGACACCTAGCAAAATCTGAAAAGCCGTTCTTTCATTCATTTATTCCATAGGATATTTTTAGATTCACTTAAAATAAAGTCTGTGTTTCGTGTAGGCTTACACCACCTTGCCAATTTTATAAATGTGTAGATATCCATAGGACAAGGTAACTCTGATCAATATTGGCTAAATATAAGCGACGATCTTTTTTTTTGTAGAGTGGATTTATGAAAATATTTTGACAAACGTTACCTTATCCTAGTGAGATTTACACGGGTATCAAAACGCCGAGGCGGTTTAAGCCTGCACCCTAACCTGAACGAAACACAGACCTTATTTGAAGTAGATCAAGACATTCTCTATGGAAGACATAAGTGGTAAAATAACGAAGGAAGCCCTTTCAAGTTCAGCCGCAAGTTATTACAGGAATTATAACGCGTCGACTATTTCTCTCTAAACCATATACCTTTGACTATTACGAGCCTGCTGCTGCCTACCACCCCTCAGCCAGGCTGCTCTATCAAATATCAAATCATAGACTTAACTATAAAAACACACAGAAATACCTTAGGTCAAATCCGGAAACTATCACCTCGAAAACAAAACGTTTATTCCGTTCCGTATTTTATCTAACGAGTGGCATCCATGAGTCTAAATATTCCTGTTACATTGCACAACCTTCAATATTATGTCATAATTAAGTACAATTCTGGCAAATTAGTTCGCAAAGAGCCAGGCAGCCCAAACTGTTGCATAAACCCTGACTCTGCGTGCCATCAACGCAAGAGAAGTGACACAATTTCACCTGGTTAATATTGCCTGCTAACCTGGATTCCTTTAAGCTAAATATGCAGGTTTAAAAATATATACTTGTGTATTGATTTTAAGAAAGGCAATGATGTTTATGGTTAAGTACACATTGGAGCAACGACAGTCGTTGATTGATTGTTTTTTATAAGATAAGTTTAATTCTAGCTAGAAACTTACCTTGGCTTACTGCATTCACGTAACAGGCAGTCTCCTTGTGGAGTGCAATGTAATCAGGTAGATAGAGCGTTGGACGAGTTAACTGTAAGGTTGCAAGATTGGATCGCCCGAGCTGACAAGGTAAAAATCTGTCGCTCTGCCCCTGAACGAGGCAGAACGTTCCTAGGCCGTCATTGAAAATAACAATGTGTTATCTGACTAGCCTAGTTAAATAAAGGTGTAAAAAAATTCTGAAAAAATCGGCGCCCAAAAATACCGATTTCCGATTGTTATGAAAACTTGAAATCGGACCTAATTAATCGGACATTCCGATTAATCTGTCAACCTCTACTCTGAACATACACACACACACAGACACACACACAGACACACACACACACAGAGAGACACACACACACCACAAGAGGCTGCTGAGGGGAGGACGGCTCATAATAATGGTTGGAACAGAGCAAATGGAATGGTATTAAACACGTGGAAACCATGTGCTTGATGTATTTCATACCATTCCACTAATTCCACTCAAGCCATTACCACAAGCCCATCCTCCCCAATTAAGATGCTACCAACCACCTCCTGTGACACACACACGATTGATGATTTATGATTTATTAGAATCCCCATTAGCCGACGCCAATGGTGACAGCTAGTCTTCCTGGGGTCCGACACACAACAAATACATTACAGACAAAAATACTTTACATTTTACATACATTTAAAACATAGAAGACTTACAGACTTAAACATTAAAAAAATGTTTAAAACTACAACTAAAGACAAAAATGTACACCAATGTACAAAACAAAAACATTGCAAATAAAGCATAATAATGTGTGGGTGTGTTTAGAGTGTGTGTGTGTACTGAGGGTTCTGATTTTTTGACCTCATGAAATCAAAACATATACTTATTCATGTTACTGAGGGAGAGAGAGTAATGTATAACGTTTACATTATGTCAGGATATGTTATTGTTAGCCATCAGGGAACCTATGGGAGGAGAAGAGATACAGTCTGGTACGAGTTACCATGACAGCTGTGAGTTGGGGAGGAGTGAGCACTTTGGGGCAGAGGTCGGGTCAGATGAAGTGAGGAAGAACAGATATCACTAAGGTTCTGTCTAGCAACAGAGATGCACTGGCTGTTCAGATGTGTAGGAGGAGACTCAGCAGAGGAGAAAGGGTTAAATATCAGTGCTTGTGTGAATATGTCGTTGTCTGTTCAGCGGTTCGATCCTCTGGGAAGAATAAACCTGGTTTAAGCTTTCATTGTGTCCATCGAGTTCTTACTCTGATATTTAGAACCTAACAGTACACAGACGCTCACACACACACACACACGTACGCATGCATACACATACACACACACCCACACATATATACAGATACACACTCACAGCGAGGTGGTCCCCGGAGAAGCCAAGGGTCCTTGAGGTTATTGGTGAAGAACTGCTGTCTTAATCAAAAAAGGCAATTATTGATGAGTTACTGATGATCAATGTCTCGTCCCACTCTCTATCATTATAGAAGAGAATGAAATGAATGAGCCACAGAGCAGCCATTATTACTGCGGCCTAAATATACTCTCTCGCTATATTCACTAGCAGTCAGCAGTACTGGTCTCACACACACAAATGCTCCCGGGCATGTATATGGAGCATGGACTCAATACGACACATCAAATAAAAACATACAGTCAAATTAATACCCATATGCCTCACGCTAAATTACACAACCACACACACACACACACACACGTGTGAGCACATACGGTATGTACAGTGCCTTGCGAAAGTATTCGGCCCCCTTGAACTTTGCGACCTTTTGCCACATTTCAGGCTTCAAACATAAAGATATAAAACTGTATTTTTTTTGTGAAGAATCAACATCAAGTGGGACACAATCATGAAGTGGAACGACATTTATTGGATATTTCAAACTTTTTTAACAAATCAAAAACTGAAAAATTGGGCGTGCAAAATTATTCAGCCCCTTTACTTTCAGTGCAGCAAACTCTCTCCAGAAGTTCAGTGAGGATCTCTGAATGATCCAATGTTGACCTAAATGACTAATGATGATAAATACAATCCACCTGTGTGTAATCAAGTCTCCGTATAAATGCACCTGCACTGTGATAGTCTCAGAGGTCCGTTAAAAGCGCAGAGAGCATCATGAAGAACAAGGAACACACCAGGCAGGTCCGAGATACTGTTGTGAAGAAGTTTAAAGCCGGATTTGGATACAAAAAGATTTCCCAAGCTTTAAACATCCCAAGGAGCACTGTGCAAGCGATAATATTGAAATGGAAGGAGTATCAGACCACTGCAAATCTACCAAGACCTGGCCGTCCCTCTAAACTTTCAGCTCATACAAGGAGAAGACTGATCAGAGATGCAGCCAAGAGGCCCATGATCACTCTGGATGAACTGCAGAGATCTACAGCTGAGGTGGGAGACTCTGTCCATAGGACAACAATCAGTCGTATATTGCACAAATCTGGCCTTTATGGAAGAGTGGCAAGAAGAAAGCCATTTCTTAAAGATATCCATAAAAAGTGTCGTTTAAAGTTTGCCACAAGCCACCTGGGAGACACACCAAACATGTGGAAGAAGGTGCTCTGGTCAGAGGAAACCAAAATTGAACTTTTTGGCAACAATGCAAAACGTTATGTTTGGCGTAAAAGTAACACAGCTCATCACCCTGAACACACCATCCCCACTGTCAAACATGGTGGTGGCAGCATCATGGTTTGGGCCTGCTTTTCTTCAGCAGGGACAGGGAAGATGGTTAAAATTGATGGGAAGATGGATGGAGCCAAATACAGGACCATTCTGGAAGAAAACCTGATGGAGTCTGCAAAAGACCTGAGACTGGGGCGGAGATTTGTCTTCCAACAAGACAATGATCCAAAAGCAAAATCTACAATGGAATGGTTCAAAAATAAACATATCCATGTCTTAGAATGGCCAAGTCAAAGTCTAGACCTGAATCCAATCGGGAATCTGTGGAAAGAACTGAAAACTGCTGTTCACAAATGCTCTCCATCCAACCTCACTGAGCTCGAGCTGTTTTGCAAGGAGGAATGGGAAAAAATGTCTCTCGATGTGCAAAACTGATAGAGACATACCCCAAGCGACTTACAGCTGTAATCGCAGCAAAAGGTGGCGCTACTAAGTATTAACTTAAGGGGGCTGAATAACGCCCAATTTTTCAGTTTTTGATTTGTTAAAAAAGTGCCACTCTTCCATAAAGGCCAGATTTGTGCAATATACGACTGATTGTTGTCCTATGGACAGAGTCTCCCACCTCAGCTGTAGATCTCTGCAGTTCATCCAGAGTGATCATGGGCCTCTTGGCTGCATCTCTGATCAGTCTTCTCCTTGTATGAGCTGAAAGTTTAGAGGGACGGCCAGGTCTTGGTAGATTTGCAGTGGTCTGATACTCCTTCCATTTCAATATTATTGCTTGCACAGTGCTCCTTGGGATGTTTAAAGCTTGGGAAATCTTTTTGTATCCAAATCCGGCTTTAAACTACTTCACAACAGTATCTCGAACCTGCCTGGTGTGTTCCTTGTTCTTCATGATGCTCTCTGCGCTTTTAACGGACCTCTGAGACTATCACAGTGCAGGTGCATTTATACGGAGACTTGATTACACACAGGTGGATTGTATTTATCATCATTAGTCATTTAGGTCAACATTGGATCATTCAGAGATCCTCACTGAACTTCTGGAGAGAGTTTGCTGCACTGAAAGTAAAGGGGCTGAATAATTTTGCACGCCCAATTTTTCAGTTTTTGATTTGTTAAAAAAGTTTGAAATATCCAATAAATGTCGTTCCACTTCATGATTGTGTCCCACTTGTTGATGATTCTTCACAAAAAAATACAGTTTTATATCTTCGCAAGGCACTGTATGTATTGTGTAATTGATGTTTGTATAGCTATAAATAGTGTTATTGATGTGTTTATAGATATGTATTGTGTTATTGAGGTGTATGTAGATATGTATAGTGTAATAGATGTGTATATAGATGTGTATTGTGTTGAGGTGTATATAGATGTGAATTGTGTTGAGGTGTGTATAGATGTGTGTTGTGTTGAGGTGTATATATCTATGAATAGTGTTATTGATGTGTATATAGATATGTATAGTGTTATTGAGGTGTATATAGATATGTATTGTGTAATTGATGTGTATATAGATATGTATTGTGTTATTGAGGTGTATATAGATATGTATTGTGTAATTGAGGTGTATATAGATATGTATTGTGTAATTGAGGTGTATATAGATATGTATAGTGTAATTGAGGTGTATATAGATATGTATTGTGTTGAGGTGTATATAGATATGTATTGTGTAATTGAGGTGTATATAGATATGTATTGTGTTATTGAGGTGTATATAGATATGTATTGTGTAATTGAGGTGTATATAGATATGTATAGTGTAATTGAGGTGTATATAGATATGTATAGTGTAATTGATGTGTATATAGATATGTATAGTGTAATTGATGTGTATATAGATATGTATTGTGTTATTGTTGTTTATTGAAGTGTTCATGCAGGGCTCCTCTGCAGAAGAAACTCTAGTCTCAGCATGACTTCCTGCTTAAATAAAGGTTCAATAAAAAACTAAGAGAAGACAATGGCTGATTTGAGTTGAAAGGAGGATGAGTAAAAGAAAGAGTGAATTGGAGAGGCTAAAGACTGAACTAGACCAATAAGAGGAGAGTGTGGTTAAGAGAAAAAGACGGATACTTCATGAGAAGAAAATTGGTGGTTTGGGGTTAAAGGTGATGAGCAGAAAATGAAAAAAAGAAATAACAGTAAGGAGGAAGTTCAAGGCAGAAGGAACAACAGTAAGGAGGAAGTTCAAGGCAGAAGGAACAACAGTAAGGAGGAAGTTCAAGGCAGAAGGAACAACAGTAAGGAGGAAGTTCAAGGCAGAAGGAACAACAGTAAGGAGGAAGTTCAAGGCAGAAGGAACAACAGTAAGGAGGAAGTTCAAGGCAGAAGGAACAACAGTAAGGAGGAAGTTCAAGGCAGAAGGAACAACAGTAAGGAGGAAGTTCAAGGCAGAAGGAACAACAGTAAGGAGGAAGTTCAAGGCAGAAGGAACAACAGTAAGGAGGAAGTTCAAGGCAGAAGGAACAACAGTAAGGGGGAAGTTCAAGGCAGAAGGAACAACAGTAAGGGGGAAGTTCAAGGCAGAAGGAACAACAGTAAGGAGGAAGTTCAAGGCAGAAGGAAAAAAGAGAGAGTGAGAAAAGGATGTAAACACAGAACTGAGGGCCTGAGCACAAGACCTGTAACGAACCTCAAATGACAAACACATGTTGAAAAGAGGGATGGAATAAATAGGTGTGGAAAGAACAGGGGAACGGATGAAGATGGAGTGCGGAGGGTGGTCTTTAATCAAAGTGTTTTTTAAATACATTTTACAATTAATGCCTGCTCGTTAACTTTGGCACACACAAGAGACGACATTGCTAGCAGTGCAACGCGTGTCATTAATATAATGATGACAGATTGGCACTCCTTTGGGAACACTGCCTCTGCTCCGTCTGACAGCTGGGCTCCGTGACAACCACGTCACCTGACCTGGGTGACATCACCTGACCAGCTGTGACATCGTTACATCACCTGACCTGCTACACAATGTCTGACAAGCAATGGGAGAGTCACAGTTCAATGTCGACAACACAATCTTATAGACTAACATAAAGTGAGTAGTTGCCACAGAGAGTGAAAGAGCTATTCACACTCTTCTCCATACTTCTCTCTCTCTCTCTCTCTCGTTGTTGTTCATACAAGGACACAGCCAAACAAATACAGTGAATAAACAGAAACGCCCCCCCCCCCCCCCCCCAAAAAAGAAAACGCCATCAATTTATGTAACCAGTCCATGAATAGTATAACATTACATACAATGGTATCTATCTATGTTAATATGGGTGGTATACATTCTTCCACAAACACACACTAGCTTGAGGAGGAGTAGCGCGAACATACACACTCCACATTAGCCAGACTCTCTTGTACACTGTTGTCATGACAACCCCGTTAAGGAAGGACACTCAGGCTGAAACTTGGGTGAGATCAAGCTTCCTCTCCTCTTTTCTTCTGTCTCACCTTCCCTTTCTCTCACCGTCACCTCTCCCCATTTGACTCCCTCCATTTTATTTATCTTCCTCACCCTTTGTCCTGCTCTCCTCCTTTCCTCCTCTCCTTGCACACCCTCACTCCTCCAGTCTCTCTCCATTAATATGTTATCTTTCACTTTTACTCCCCATCCATTCCCCCTCCTCCCCCGCTCCTTTCCAGGATACCCTCATCATATATCTATCTACTCCTCTCTCTCTCTCAATGTCACTCTACCTCTCTCTCTCTCTCTCTCTCTCTCTCACTCCCCTGTGCATGGAATCGCTTCCTTGGTCTCCACCCATGCATCCCACCAGCGACAGTTTCCCTCTCTCTTCCTTCTCCTTCTCTATCTCTCTGCCCTTCTTTCCCTCCATGTCTTACTCTTTTTCCCTAGCTCTCTCTCTCCCTACCTCTTTTGCTCTCTCTCCATCCATCTCTCTGAGTGTGGAATAGATTTGGGGTGAGGCAGTCCCTCTCTCTCCCGGTGCCCTCTCCAATTAAAAGTCTGATTTACAGGGTGAAGCAGTTGGAGGGGAGGGCAGCAGGCAGCCACAGAGGACAGCTTTAATAAGGGATCTGGGCCTGCTGAGCTGCATCCCAGACCACTTCTCTCTCTCTCTCTCTCTAATGGTATCTCCCTCTCTCCATATCTCACTCTACCCCCTCTCTCCATTTATCCCTCCCTCTCTCTCTCCCTCCCTGTCTTTCTCTCCCATGAGATATTGGGAGCTGTGATAGGAACAGAAGAAAAGGGCTACATGATAACCCAGCTTTGGCAAGAAGAAAGAACAAACCATGTAAGACCACTAACCAAAGACCGAGCAACAATCTGTGCTCATTTTGGTGACGCCCCAAAAATGTCTAGAATGATCACAAAGTGTTCAAGCACTAAACCTGTTGGCCAAATTGTTTATCCAGTGTTCTCATCCAAGCCAATCTTTAAAACATGGCTGCCACATTAGTTCCGGCTCCTCATCCATCTTGTGTGTTTAAGCTTGCTGGCATTCCACACACTCTATATCTCTCTAACTGCATAATATCAATTCAACAACGTGTCTCAGCCATATGGTTGTGTTCACTGAAACCACCCCACATATATGGAGACTACAAGTCTAGAGCTGGCAGACTAATAACACTACATCCCCATCTTTCTCTTGAACCCAAATCCCAGAGCCCACCTGTTTGCCCAAGCATCGACATCATCCCCTACCAGCCATCCAGTCAATCACACTTGATGAGCTCGATAACACAGTGTGTGTCAGAGCACACATCATACCCCCCAGAGAAATAAGGCTGGATATAAGGGGAGGGGAGAGAGGGAGGCTGAGATAAGCGAGGCCCAGGGCTAACATGCGGCCTACATGAAGCAGAGGACAAAAAGAGAATAGGAGGGAGGAACACAGAGAGAGGGAAGGAAAGGGTACGATAGAGTGAGAGAGAGGAGAAGGACTGGAGAGGAGGAGGGCAGTTGAGTGAGAGGGAGGAGAGGGAGAGGGAAGAGAGGGACTGGAGAGAAGGAGGGGAGTAGAGGAAGGGCAGATAGAGGGAGGAGAAGGACTGGAGAGGAGGAGGGGAGTAGAGGGAGGGCAGATAGAGAGAGGAGAAGGACTGGAGAGGAGGAGGGCAGTTGAGTGAGAGGGAGAAGAGGGACTGGAGAGGAGGAGGGGAGTAGAGGGAGGGAAGATAGAGTTAGAGGGAAAAGAGGGACTGGAGAGGAGGAGGGGAGTAGAGGGAGGGAAGATGGAGGGGGGAGAAGGACTGGAGAGGAGGAGGGGAGTAGAGGGAGGGAAGATAGAGGGAGGAGAAGGACTGGAGAGGAGGGGAGTAGAGGGAGGGAGGATAGAGGGAGGAGAAGGACTGTAGAGGAGGAGGGATGATAGAGTGAGAGGGAGGAGAGGGAGAGGGAGGAGAGGGACTGGAGAGGAGGAGGGCAGATGGAGTGAGAGGGAGGAGAGGGAGAGGGAGAAGAGGGACTGGAGAGAAGGAGGGGAGTAGAGGGAGGGAGGGAGGGAGGGAGGGAGGGAGGAGGGAGGGAGGGAGGGGAGGGAGGGAGGGAGGGAGGGAGGGGGAGGGAGGGAGGGAGGAGGGAGGGAGGGAGGGAAGATAGAGTTAGAGGGAGAAGAGGGACTGGAGAGGAGGAGGGGAGTAGAGGGAGGGGAGGGACTGGAGAGGAGGAGGGGGGGTGGTGGAAGGAAGATAGAGGGAGGAGAGGGACTGGAGAAGAGGAGGGGGGGGGTGGTGGAAGGAAGATAGAGGGAGGAGAGGGACTGGAGAAGAGGAGGGGAGTAGAGGGAGGGTTGGAGGATGGGAAGGGGATACCTAGTCAGTTGCACAACTGAATGCATTCAACCAAAATGTGCCTTAACCCAACCCCTTTGAATCAGAGAGGAGCAGGGGGCTGCCTTAAACACGGTCCACGTCATCGGTACCCGGGGAGGACTGGAAGGGAGTAGGGAGGAGAAAGAGGGAAGAAGGAATCATTACAGGAAGAAGGACGACGAGAGTAAGACAGGAGAGGAGGAGAGAGGGAGGGGGTTGGATGTGAAGGGAAAAGAGAGGCAGGGAGGAGGAGAGGGAGTGGAGGGGAGGGGAGAGGAAGGAAGAGCATTAGAGGGAGACAGAGACATCTGCTGCTGATACACATGGATGTGGCTTTATGAGGCTCGGAGACAGAGAGACGCATATTAGGGCTTTTCTCTCTTCTCCCCGGAAGACTACTCTCTCATACACACCCGACAAACAACTGTGTGTGTGTGTCTGTGTGTGTGTGTGAGACACACACCCACAAAACAGCTATCAAAATAAAAAGGGAGATATTAGTCACTCTGTCAATGTCTACATATATATATTTTGAAGTTTACCCCCTTTTCTCCCCAATTTCGTGGTATCCAATTGTTAGTAGTTACTATCTTGTCTCATCGGTACAACTCCCCGTACGGGCTCGGGAGAGACGAAGGTCGAAAGCCATGTGTCCTCCAAAACACAACCCAACCAAGCTGCACTGCTTCTTACACAGCGCACTTCCAACCCGGAGCAGCCGCACCAATTTACCGGAGGAAACACTGTGCATCTGGCAACCTGGTCAGCGTGCACTGGGCCCGACGCGCCACAGGAGTCACTAGTGCACGATGAGACAAGGATATCCCTACCGGCCAAACCTTCCCTAACCCGGACGACACTAGGCCAATTGTGCGCCGCCTCATGGACCTCCCGGTCAGCTGCAACAGAGCCTGGGCTCGAACCCAGAGTCTCTGGTGGCATAGCTAGCACTGCGATGCAGTGCCCTAGACCACTGCACCGCCCGGGAGGCCAATGTCTACATATTTGTGTGAGAATGCATTCCTAACTGTATTGCCTAATAGCTTTGCATGTGTGTCCTTGTGTAGAGTATGTGTGTGCTTAGTATACAGCATGCGTGCTTAGCGTGAGAGTGTGCCTGTTAGCGTGTGTACTAGTATGTGCGTGCTTAGTATACAGCATGCGTGCTTAGCGTGAGAGTGTGCCTGTTAGCGTGTGTACTAGTATGTGTGTGCTTAGTATACAGCATGCGTGCTTAGCGTGAGAGTGTGCCTGTTAGCGTGTGTACTAGTATGTGTGTGCTTAGTATACAGCATGCGTGCTTAGTGTGAGAGTGTGCCTGTTAGCGTGTGTACTAGTATGTGCGTGCTTAGTATACAGCATGCGTGCTTAGCGTGAGAGTGTGCCTGTTAGCGTGTGTACTAGTATGTGCGTGCTTAGTATACAGCATGCGTGCTTAGCGTGAGAGTGTGCCTGTTAGCGTGTGTACTAGTATGTGCGTGCTTAGTATACAGCATGTGTAATTAGCGTGAGAGTGTGCCTGTTAGCGTGTGTACTAGTATGTGCGTGCTTAGTATACAGCATGCGTGCTTAGCGTGAGAGTGTGCCTGTTAGCGTGTGTACTAATATGTGCGTGCTTAGTATAACAGCATGCGTGCTTAGCGTGAGATTGTGCCTGTTAGCGTGTGTACTAGTATGTTGCGTGCTTAGTAATACAGCATGCGTGCTTAGCGTGAGAGTGTGCCTGTTAGCGTGTGGTACTAGTATGTGCGTGCTTAGTATACAGCATGCGTGATTAGCGTGAGAGTGTGCCTGTTAGCGTGTGTACTTAGTATGTGCGTGCTTAGTATACAGCATGCGTGCTTAGCGTGAGAGTGGGCCTGTTAGCGTGTGTACTAGTATGTGCGTGCCTGTTAACGTGTGTACTAGTATGTGCGTGCCTGTTAGCGTGTGTACTAGTATGTGCGTGCCTGTTAGCGTGTGTACTCGTATGTGCGTGCCTGTTAGCGTGTGTACTAGTATGTCGCCTAGGTGTGTCAAGTATGTGCTGCCCTGTTAGCGGTGTCGTACTAGTATGTGCCGTGCCTGTTAGCCACTGTGTGTACTAGTACTGTGCGTGCCTGTTAGCCGTGTGTACTTAGTATGTGCGTGCCTCGTTAGCGTGTGTACTAGTATGTGCGTGCCTGTTAAGCCGTGTGTACTATATGCTGCCGTGCCTTTAGCGTGTGTACTAGTATGTGCGTGCCTGTTAGCGTGTGTACTAGTATGT
>NC_034183.2:67835916-67870916 GCF_002021735.2 Oncorhynchus kisutch
ATAGACCCCCCTCCCACCACCCATACCACCAACACAACACACTAGACTCCCCCAACACCACAACACACTAGACCCCACCACTACCACTACCACCAACACAACACACGAGGAACAATACTGAATTAACACTTATTTTAACTTAATATAAAACATCAATAAAATCTATTTAGCCTCAATAAATAATGAAACATGTTCAATTTGGTTTCAATAATGCAAAAACAAAGTGTTGGAGAAGAAAGTAACATGTGCCATGTAAAATATGTGGCCATGTAAAATATGTGCCATGTAAAAAGCTAACGTTTAAGTTCCTTGCTCAGAACATGAGAACATATGAAAGCTGGTGGTTCCTTTTAACATGAGACTTCAATATTCCCAGGTAAGAGGTTTTAGGTTGTAGTTAATATAGTATTTATAGGACTATTTCTCTCTATACCATTTGTATTTCATATACCTTTGACTATTGGATGTTCTTATAGGCACTATAGTATTGCCAGTGTAACAGTATAGCTTCTGTCCCCCTCCTCGCCCGTGCTTCTACACCTGCATTGCTTGCTGTTTGGGGTTTTAGGCTGGGTACAGCACTTTGAGATATCAGCTGATGTACGAAGGGCTATATAAATACATTTGATTTGATTTGATTTGATTCGCCTGGGCTCGAACCAGGAACACATAGACAACAGCCACACTCGAAGCATCGTTACCCATCGCTCCACAAAAGCCGCGGCCCTTACAGCGCAAGGGGAATAACTACTCCAAATCTAAAAGCGAGTGATGTTTGAAACAGTATTAGCGCACACCCAGCTATTAACACCCAGTATTAACACACAGAAATACGAGCCTTTGGTCATTAATATGATTGAATCCGGAAACTATCATTTCGAAAACAAAACGTTTATTATTTCAGTGAAATACGGAAGCGTTCTGTATTTTGTCTAACGGGTGGCATCCCTAAGTCTAAATATTCTTGTTACATTGCACAACCTTCAATGTATGTCATAATTACGTACAATTCTGGCAAATTAGTTCGCAATGAGCCAGGCAGCCCAAACTGTTGAATATACCCTGACTCTGCGTGCAATGAACGCAAGAGAAATGACACAATTTCACCTGGTTAATATTGCCTGCTAAACTGGATCAGTAGTTATAACTAGTGATAATGATTGATTGTTTTTTCTAAGATAAGTTTAATGCTAGCTAGCAATTTACCTGGGCTTCTACTGCATTCGTGTAACAGGCAGGCTACTCGTGGAGTGCAATGGTTAGAGCGTTGGACTCGTTAACTGTGCGGTTACAAGATTGTATCCCCTGAGCTGACAAGGTGAAAATCTGTCGTTCTGCCCCCTGAACAAGGCAGTTAACCCACAGTTCCTAGGCAGTCATTAAAAATAAGAATGTGTTCTTACTGACTTGCCTAGTTAAATAAAAGGTATGAAAAAACCAACAACATATATATATCTTTTTAAATAATCGGCGCCCAAAAATACAGATTTCCGATTTGATATGAAAACTTGAAATCGACCCTAATTAATCTACCACCACAACAACCTAGACCCCCCCTCCCACCAAAATAAACACCAGACCGCCACTCCCACTACCACCTCCATCACACTAGACCCACGCCTCCCACCACCACAACACACTAGACACCCCTCCCACCACCACAACACACTAGACACCCCTCCCACCACCAAAACACATTAGACACCCCCCAACCACCACCACAACACACTAGACACCCCTCCCACCACCACAACACACTAGACACCCCTCCCACCACCACAACACACTAGACACCCCTCCCACCACCACAACACACTAGACACCCCTCCCACCACCACACCACTATACCCCACCTCCCACCACCACAACACTCTAGACCCCCCCTCCCACCACCACTACCACCACAACAACACACTAGATCCCCCCTCCCACCACTACTACCACCACCCCACACACTAGACCTCCCCACAATCCACACACTAGACCCCCTCCCTGCACCACCACAACACACTAGACCCCACCTTCCTGCACCACAACATACTAGACCCCCCTCCCACCACCACAACACACTAGACCCCCCCCTTCCAACACCACCACACCACCCCATACACCAGACCCCGCCAACAACTACCACAACACACTAGACCCCCCCTTCCACCACCACACACACTATACTCCCCCTCCCACCACCACACACACTAGACACCCCCTCCCACCACCACCACAACACACGAGACCCCCCCTTCCACCATCTCAACACACTAGATCCCCCCCACATCACCACAACACACTAGACCCCCACCACCACCACAACACACTAGAACCCCCCCACCAGCACAACACACTAGATCCCCCCCCACCATCACCACAACACACTAGATCCCCCCACCACCACCACAACACACTAGACCCCCCAACCACCACAACACACTAGACCCCCCACCCACACACACACTAGATCCCCCACCACCACAACACACTAGACTCCCCCCCACCACCACAACACACTAGACACCCCCCCCACCACCACAACACACTAGACATCCCCCCACCACCACAACACACTAGACACCCCTCCCACCACCACACACACTATACCCCCACCTCCCACCACCACAACACACGAGACCCCCCTCCCACCACCACAACACTCTAGACCCCCCCTCCCACCACCACTACCACCACAACAACACACTAGATCCCCCCTCCCACCACTACTACCACCACCCCACCACTAGACCTCCCCACCACCGACACACAAGACCCCCTCCCTGTACCACCACAACACACTAGACCCCCCTTCCACCACCACACACACTATACTCCCCCCTCCCACCACCACAACACACTAGACACCCCCTCCCACCACCACCACAACACACGAGACCCCCCCTTCCACCACCTCAACACACTAGACCACCCCCCTCCAACCACCACAACACACTAGACACCCCCTCCCACCACCACCACAACACACTAGACCCCCCCACCACCACAACACACTAGACACCCCTCCCACCACCACACACACTATACCCCCACCTCCCACCACCACAACACACGAGACCCCCCTCCCACCACCACAACACTCTAGACCCCCCCTCCCACCACCACTACCACCACCACAACACACTAGACCCCCCCCACCACCACAACACACTAGACCCCCCCCACATCACCACAACACACTAGACCCCCACCACCACCACAACACACTAGACCCCCTCCCACCACCACAACACACTAGATCCCCCCCACCATCACCACAACACACTAGACCCCACCACCACCATAACACACTAGACCCCCCACCCCACCACCACAAACACCGCCCAACACACTAGATCCCCCCCACGCCACAACACACTAGACCCCCCTTCCACCACCACACACACTATACTCCCCCTCCCACCACCACAACACACTAGACACCCCCTCCCACCACCACCACAACACACTAGACCCCCCTTTCCACCACCACAACACACTAGACCCCCCCTTCCAACACCAACACACCACCCCATACACCAGACCCCGCCAACAACTACCACAACACACTAGACCCCCCCTCCCAACACCACAACACACTAGATCCCCCCCACCATCACCACAACACACTAGACCCCCACCACCACCATAACACACTAGACCCCCCCCCACCACCACAACACACTAGATCCCCCCCACCATCACCACAACACACTAGACCCCCACCACCACCATAACACACTAGACGCCCAACCCCACCACCACAACCACCACCCAACACACTAGATCCCCCCCACGCCACAACACACTAGACCCCCCCTCCGACCACCACCACCACCACCACCACCACCACCACCACCACAACACACTAGATCCTCCCCAGTACACAGTACAACACACTAGATCCCCCCCACCACAACACACTAGACCCCCCCCCACACACACACACACTAGATCCCCCACCACCACAACACACTAGACTCCCCCCCACAACACACTAGACTCCCCCCCCCCCACCACAACACACTAGATCCCCCCCACATCACCACAACACACTAGACCCCCACCACCACCACAACACACTAGACCCCCCCACCACCACAGCACACTAGATCCCCCCCACCATCACCACAACACACTAGACCCCCACCACCACCATAACACACTAGACCCCCCACCCCGCCACCCACAACCACCACCCAACACACTAGATCCCCCCCACGCCACAACACACTAGACCCCCCCCCCACCACCACAACACACTAGACACCCCTCCCACCACCACACACACTATACCCCACCTCCACCACCACAACACACGAGACCCCCCTCCCACCACCACAACACTCTAGAACCCCCCCTCCCACCACCACTACCACCACCACAACACACTAGATCCCCCCCACATCACCACAACACACTAGACCCCCCCACCACCACAACACACTAGACCCACCCACCACCACAACACACTAGACCCCCCTACCACCACTACCACCACAACACACTAGACCCCCCACCACCACCACAACACACTAGACCCCTCCACATCACCACAACACACTAGACCCCCACCACCACCACAACACACTAGACCCCCTCCCACCACCACAACACACTAGATCCCCCCCACCATCACCACAACACACTAGACCCCCACCACCACCATAACACACTAGACCCCCCACCCCACCACCACAAACACCGCCCAACACACTAGATCCCCCCCACGCCACAACACAGTAGACCCCCCCTTCCACCACCACACACACTATACTCCCCCCTCCCACCACCACAACACACTAGACACCCCCTCCCACCACCACCACAACACACTAGACCCCCCTTTCCACCACCACAACACACTAGACCCCCCTTCCAACACCAACACACCACCCCATACACCAGACCCCGCCAACAACTACCACAACACACTAGACCCCCCCTCCCAACACACTAGACCCCCCCCACCACCACAACACACTAGACCCCCCCCCACCACCACAACACACTAGATCCCCCCCACATCACCACAACACACTAGACCCCCACCACCACCACAACACACTAGACCCCCACCACCACCATAACACACTAGACGCCCAACCCCACCACCACAACCACCACCCAACACACTAGATCCCCCCCACGCCACAACACACTAGACCCCCCCTCCGACCACCACCACCACCACCACCACCACAACACACTAGATCCTCCCCAGTACAACACACTAGATCCCCCACCACCACAACACACTATATCCCCCAACCACCACAACACACTAGACCCCCCCACACACACACACACACTAGATCCCCCACCACCACAACACACTAGACCCCCCCCCCCCACAACACACTAGACTCCCCCCCCACCACCACAACACACTAGATCCCCCCCACATCACCACAACACACTAGACCCCCACCACCACCACAACACACTAGACCCCCCCACCACCACAGCACACTAGATCCCCCCCACCATCACCACAACACACTAGACCCCCACCACCACCATAACACACTAGACCCCACCCCACCACCACAACCACCACCCAACACACTAGATCCCCCCCACGCCACGCCACAACACACTAGACCCCCCCCCCCACCACCACACACACTATACCCCCACCTCCCACCACCACAACACACGAGACCCCCCTCCCACCACCACAACACTCTAGACCCCCCCTCCCACCACCACTACCACCACCACAACACACTAGATCCCCCCCACATCACCACAACACACTAGACCCCCCCACCACCACAACACACTAGACCCCCCCACCACCACAAACACCGCCCAACACACTAGATCCCCCCCACGCCACAACACACTAGACCCCCCCTTCCACCACCACACACACTATACTCCCCCCTCCCACCACCACAACACACTAGACACCCCCTCCCACCACCACCACAACACACTAGACCCCCCTTTCCACCACCACAACACACTAGACCCCCCCTTCCAACACCAACACACCACCCCATACACCAGACCCCGCCAACAACTACCACAACACACTAGACCCCCCCTCCCAACACCACAACACACTAGACCCCCCCAACCACCACAACACACTAGATCCCCCCCACATCACCACAACACACTAGACCCCCACCACCACCACAACACACTAGACCCCCCCACCACCACAACACACTAGATCACCCCCACCATCACCACAACACACTAGACCCCCACCACCACCATAACACACTAGACGCCCAACCCCACCACCACAACCACCACACAACACACTAGATCCCCCCACGCCACAACACACTAGACCCCCCTCCGACCACCACCACCACCACCACAACACACTAGATCCTCCCCAGTACAACACACTAGATCCCCCACCACCACAACACACTATATCCCCCAACCACCACAACACACTAGACCCCCCCCACACACACACACACACTAGATCCCCCACCACCACAACACACTAGACTCCCCCCCCACAACACACTAGACTCCCCCCCACCACCACAACACACTAGATCCCCCCCACATCACCACAACACACTAGACCCCCACCACCACCACAACACACTAGACCCCCCCCACCACCACAGCACACTAGATCCCCCCCACCATCACCACAACACACTAGACCCCCACCACCACCATAACACACTAGACCCCCCACCCCACCACCACAACCACCACCCAACACACTAGATCCCCCCCACGCCACAACACACTAGACCCCCCTCCGACCACCACCACCACCACCACCACAACACACTAGATCCTCGCCAGTACAACACACTAGATCCCCCACCACCACAACACACTATATCCCCCAACCACCACAACACACTAGACCCCCCCCCCACACACACACACTAGATCCCCCACCACCACAACACACTATATCCCCCAACCACCACAACACACTAGACCCCCCACACACACACACACACTAGATCCCCCACCACCACAACACACTAGACTCCCCCCCCCACAACACACTAGACTCCCCCCCACCACCACAACACACTTGACTCCCCCCCACCACCACAACACACTACAACCCCCCCCCACCACAACACACTAGACACCCCCCCCACCACCACAACACACTAGACACTCCCCCCACCACCACAACACACTAGACCCCCCCCCACCACCACAACACACTAGACACCCCCCCAACACCACCACACACTAGACGGCCCCCACCACCACACACTAGACCCCCCCCACCACCACACACTACACCCCCCACCACCACCACCACCACCACACACTAGACCCCCCCACCACCACCACACACTAGACCCCCCCACCCTCCACCACCACCACACACTAGACCCCCCACCCCCACCACACACTAGACCCCCCCACCACCACACACTAGACCCTCCCTGACAGTAAGCATCCTCCATGTGGGTCGTGGACATAATTACCTATTGAATAATAATGACTCTAATTAATATGGCTGGTAATAAAAACCTCCAAGAAAGGATTTTAAAATGCTGAATGCGTTCCAATTGGCCCTGTAATGTATTCATTATTAATGAATGCTCTTATTTCCCTCCGTCTCCATGCACTCTGTTGCTCGTCTCCTCTCCTCTGCTCTCAGCCCAGCTGGGGTAGGGGGGTGTGGGGGCAGTGCCAAATCCAGTGTGACAAGCTTTGTCGCTTTACTTGCATATTCATTCAGATATTGATCATGTTTCTCTAAGTGTGAGGAAAAGGAGAGCAGGGAAGTCAGAAAACCACCCAACAGAATAAATCAGAAACCCAGCCGCCAGCCTGCCACCGTGGTAGAGAACAGTATTGCTTCCACCCCCCACACAGACACACTAGCATGTGACAAATGGACCATTTTTATTACCGTTTAAACAGACATGTTTGTATCGGTTTTCAATTAAAACTACAACATATAATTCCACGTGCACAATGCAGAATATGGTCCTATTGTGTATGGTGGTCTTATTACACAAGGGCATCCGTGGGGCATGGCAGAGTATGGCAGTCACCATAGCCTAGCTCAAGACCAAAAATGTAAAAGTAGGCTACAAAACTAAACTAAAACTAAAATAATTCCAATCCTCATTCAAATACAACGGCTGTAGAGCATATAGTTTAGCTGGCTTTAGGACCATGCGGAGCATCCGTCGGACATAACCAGCCAGCCTGCTCGCTATTGTCTCAGCAGAGAGTAGAGACAGTGCCAGACAGTTTCCTTTGCTGGTAAGCCTTTTAGGCAGTGCGCTGATTGCTTTGAATTTGATATTGGTATTTTATCTTGACCTTGTGATCCTAACGGCCAGCTGTTTTACGAACCGCTTACTTTCAAACGAATGTCGGCGTAGGTGGCGTATCCAATAGGCTAGAGGAAGAGGCGCTCCCCTAAAGTTCATGGAATTAAATTAGCCAAAATGAGCTAAATCATTATTTGTGCTTTTACAGATATAAATACAATCATAAGAAACAGTACACCAGAGAGCATGATTTGGCCACGGAAGATTATTAGCTTCTTTGAGCTGTGGTTGTTTTAAGCGTGCCATTTGGGCAGCGAGCGTGACAAATAGTCAGTGAAAAGCAGTGAAATACACCTAGGCCTATCACAATATTTCAAAATACATTGGAAGGAAAAACATAGTTTAGAAAGCAAATTGCTGAAAAGAGGAGACAAAGAAAACAGTCGAATCTGTTCATAGTTATCAAATTTCTCAACTCCCAGTTGAGGGAAGAGTAGCTTATACTATTGGTACCAGTGAGAGGATCGGCCATATCCCTGGTGAGTGCAGACATATCCACGGTCTTTATCATTGGATGTTTTAAATATACGCAAGTATCAAGAGTCAATTTAATAGCATAAATCATTTAAAAGTCCTTATATTAAGCAAACCAGACGGCACAAGTTCTTTCTTTGTTCGGATAGCCAGTTGTCCAAAATATAAATAGTAAAGTGTTTATAAAAAGCATTTTTTTGCTGGTGCAAAACACACACACACACATCCCCTACCCAGCCTCCCACCGGTGTGTCCCCCCCCCCCCCCCCACACACACATATCCCCTACCCAGCCTCCCACCGGTGTCCCCCCCCCCCACACACACACACACACACACACACACACACACACATCCCCTACCCAGCCTCCCACCGGTGTGTCCCCCCCCCCCCACACACACACATATCCCCTACCCAGCCTCCCACCGGTGTGTCCCCCCCCCCCCACACACACACATATCCCCTACCCAGCCTCCCACCGGTGTCCCCCCCCCCCCCCCCCCACACACACACACACACACACACACATCCCCTACCCAGCCTCCCACCGGTGTCCCCCCCCCCCCCCCCCCCACACACACACACATCCCCTACCCAGCCTCCCACCGGTGTGTCCCCCCCCCCGCACACACACACACATCCCCTGCCCAGCCTCCCACCGGTGCCCCCCCACACACACACACACATCCCCTACCCAGCCTCCCACCGGTGTCCCCCCCCCCCCCCCCCACACACACACACACACACACACACACACACACATCCCCTACCCAGCCTCCCACCGGTGTGTCCCCCCCCCCACACACACACACACATCCCCTACCCAGCCTCCCACCGGTGCCCCCCCCACACACACACACACACATCCCCTACCCAGCCTCCCACCGGTGCACCCCCCCCCCCCCCCCCACACACATCCCCTACCCAGCCTCCCACCGGTGCCCCCCCCCACACACACACACACACATCCCCTACCCAGCCTCCCACCGGTGTCCCCCCCCCCCCCCCCCCCCCCACACACACACACATCCCCTACCCAGCCTCCCACCGGTGTGTCCCCCCCCCCGCACACACACACACATCCCCAACCCAGCCTCCCACCGGTGTCCCCCCCCCCCCCCCCCCCCCCCCCCCACACACACACATCCCCTGCCCAGCCTCCCACCGGTGCCCCCCCACACACACACACACATCCCCTACCCAGCCTCCCACCGGTGTCCCCCCCCCCCACACACACACACACACACACACACACACACACATCCCCTACCCAGCCTCCCACCGGTGTGTCCCCCCCCCCACACACACACACACATCCCCTACCCAGCCTCCCACCGGTGCCCCCCCCCACACACACACACACACATCCCCTACCCAGCCTCCCACCGGTGCACCCCCCCCCCCCCCCCCCCCCACACACATCCCCTACCCAGCCTCCCACCGGACGCCCCACCCCAATGTTAATTTCATCTGTACCACAGTGGGACTGCAGAGCCTCAATGCATATACATTGATTCACACTTCAACAGCACTTTTTATCTAACTTAACTCATTCATTCACTTTAACATCACTTTAACACTTTAACATTTAATCTCAAAGCTGTGCCAACTGCTACTAGATGGACAAAGTTTAGTCATTGATTAACTCTGGAAGTAGAGTTTCAGAGCATCCAACCAAACAATATGAGCAAAGTTTATTTTTTATTTTTTTAAGGAAAGAAAGTATATTGTTGCTGGGTGTTTTACCATGGCCATCAATCAAGAAGCTCTCTCTTTTTATTTCTCTGTCTCTCTCTTTCTCTCTCTCTCTTTCTGTCCATCTATCTTTTTCTCGTTCTCTCGTGTTCTATTTCTCTCTCTCTCAGCCTTGAGCGACTCACTGACATGTGCCAAGCAGCGATCTTTAGAATCCACTCTATGGAAGGCAACACACAAAGACTGCAACACAATTGCATTACAGTAGAATGAGGCAGGCTAAGGCAGGCTAAGGCAGGCTAAGGCAGGCTAACATACTTTAAACAACAAAAGGAGACCGTTACAAAAGTGCATCATATTACTGAATGCTACTGAATGCTACTGTGAAGCAGAAGGACACACACACACACACACACACACACACACACACGCACAAATAACATATACACACACAAACACAAACACACATATACACTCTAGGAGTATGTCGTGGTGGCTGGGTGGGAGACAGGCTGTTGGAGACAGCAACGGTGCAAATTAAATTCCATTTAAGCCTAATCCCATTTCCAAACTCTGCCGGCTTCCACTGTTACTGTGACAGTCAGTGAAATCTGTCTCAATTGTTCCATTGTGGAAATTGATGGAGAAACATGATACAATACGTTGTAAATAATGGAGCTTCTTCTAGCTGGAGATCTGCCGGGACCGGGAGACTACGACAGGGGGAGACAAGCCTGCTGGAGACAAGAGTGTTAGAGAGGACAGCCGTGAGACATAGGAAAGATAAGAGGAGAGAGAGAGAGAGAGAGAGACACAGAAAGAGAGACAGAGACAGAATGACAGAGAGAGACAGAGAAAGAGGAAGAATGACAGAAAGAGAGAGAGAGAGTGAGAGAGAGAGACAGAATGAGAGACAGAATGACAGAGAGAGAGAGACAGAGAAAGAGGAAGAATGACAGAAAGAGAGAGCGAGAGAGAGAGAGAGAGACAGAGAGAGAGAGAGAGAACATGTAAGGAGCTAAGAGAAAGGAAGGCGAGGGGAAGAGAGGGTGGTAAACAATGTACAGTTTCATACCGTGCAAATTCTCCTGGCATTTCATGGTCATTAGTGCTTTGTAGCATCCCTCACACACACAGATAACTGACTAGGAGGGAAGTATTTGAGTGTAGCACAAGCTGCAGGTCTTAAACCATTACCGCATCTATTCACTCTACTAGCTATGCTGCTACCACACACACACACACACACATCTCAGGGGGGATGGAGGGAGCTGAAATAAATTGTGTGTGTGTTCCATAGTAACAGCTCCCCTCTAATCAAGGACTGGCGTTAGCGTTCCTCTAACAGTTATTTTTTTTACCTTTATTTAACTAGGCAAGTCAGTTAAGAACAAATTCCTATTTTCAATGACGGCCTAGGAACAGTGGGTTAACTGCCTGTTCAGGGGCAGAAAGACATATTTTGTACCTTGTCAGCTCGGGGGTTTGAACTTGCAACCTTACGGTTACTAGTCCAACGCTCTAACCACTAGGCTACCCTGCCGCCCCACTGTGACGGACTGGGAGAGAGTAAATATGCTCATCTGTTACATGAAGCAAAATGGTTCCTACTCCCAGCTTGCCAGGATTTCTACTATTATCATTAGAATCAGTGTTTATTGGTGTTTAATTCAGTGCTTAACATCAACCAAAGGCCCTATTTGTGTTTTTTTTCTAACCTTTCTGAGATGCAGATTTTTGGCTGGTTATTTTGATGACTTTTAACTGGTGGCAAGGATGAAGGAGCTCCCTGAAGAACTAAAACACAGCTATATTTCACTTGAAGTAATTCAACGGAAGCTAAAACAACATTGTTAAGATATCCAAGTGAGCATCAACATGCTAGAACAGCCCTTGTCCTGGGCTCATCTAAAACGCTATGGAAACGACAGGAGACTGACACAACCACATATTCACTAACACATACACCCACTTTCCCCATTCACATTTGTTTCACATCCAACCAGAAATTCACATTTTACAGTCTGTCCACGTCCTCGCTGGCACTCAAATCTAGCCGCTTCTTTCTGTATGCAGTGTGGGATCCTCCGCAGGTCAGTGTGGTTAAGGCTGACACTTTCTGTCAACAGGCCTATCACTAACCCCCATTAGTCACTCAGTTACACTCTTTCTCTGCCTCACTCACTCCCTCACTCATACCACTCTCACCTCATCATTTACTCCCTTTGTTTTGATTAAACACTCATTCACGATTCATTCACGATTCATTCACGATTTATTCACAAGTCGTTCACAAGTTGTTCACAAGTCGTTCAGGAGTCGGTCCCTCATCCCTCACTCTCTCACCTATTGAGTCACTTGTTTTGTTCATTCCCACCCTAGTTCACTTCATACCCCTCCCTCACCCACTTGCACTCTGATTCTCTCCTTCACCCTCTTCCCTCCCCTCCCCCTCTCTCGCTCCCTCTCCCTCCCTCTATCCATTCCACACTCACAGGTTCTCTCCCCCCTTCATTCTCACCCACTCGCTCATTCATATCTCACTCATTGTTCTGTTCACTCATTCTCTCGTTCCTACCTGCCCCGCCCCCTCGTTACTGTACGACACAATCACTCATCTCCTTTCCTATTCATCCCCCATAATTCTCTCTGCCTCCTCTGTCTGCTGTCTCGCAAGATATGTGTCCCAATAGTGCACTACTTTTGACCAGTACTCATTGGGTTCTTCGGTCAAAAGTAGTGCACTATGTAGGGAATAGGGTGCCATTTGGGACTCCACTCTCACTTCCTCTGTAGTGTGTAGACAGGTCTCCCCTCATCCCTCTCATTCCCTCTGTAGTGTGTAGACAGGCCTCCCCTCATCCCTCTCATTCCCTCTGTAGTGTGTAGACAGGCCTCCCCTCATCCCTCTCATTCCCTCTGTAGTGTGTAGACAGGTCTCCCCTCATCCCTCTCATTCCCTCTGTAGTGTGTAGACAGGTCTCCCCTCATCCCTCTCATTCCCTCTGTAGTGTGTAGACAGGCCTCCCCTCATCCCTCTCATTCCCTTTGTAGTGTGTAGACAGGTCTCCCCTCCTTTTCACTGGAACATTTAAGAGCCCCTTTAAGTGCTAATCAGGTTGTCATCCATGTGGCCAAAATCACAGGCTCTGATAAATAAAGTCTTTGTTGGCTAACGTTAGAGCACGGCTGAGTGGAGTGTGTTTAAACAGGTAACACAGCCAGGAGAGCATTCTGAGAGCAGCTGGGGGATAGATACCAACGCCCCTGTAGTGCCCTGAGATGGTGAACAGCTACGATGTGAGGATACCAACGCCCCTGTAGTGCCCTGAGATGGTGAACAGCTACAACGTGAGGATACCAACGCCCCTGTAGTGCCCTGAGATGGTGAACAGCTACGATGTGAGGATACCAACGCCCCTGTAGTGCCCTGAGATGGTGAACAGCTACAACGTGAGGATACCAACGACCCTGTAGTGCCCTGAGATGGTGAACAGCTACAACATCAGGATACCAACGGCCCTGTAGTGCCCTGAGATGGTGAACAGCTACAACGTGAGGATACCAACGACCCTGTAGTGCCCTGAGATGGTGAACAGCTACAACATCAGGATACCAACGGCCCTGAAGTGCCCTGAGATGGTGAACAGCTACAACGTGAGGATACCAACGACCCTGTAGTGCCCTGAGATGGTGAACAGCTACAACATCAGGATACCAACGGCCCTGTAGTGCCCTGAAATGGTGAACAGCTACAACATCAGGATACCAAAGGCCCTGTTATGCCCTGAGATGGTGAACAGCTACAACGCGAGGATACCAACGGCCCTGTTATGCCCTGAGATGGTGAACAACTACAACGCGAGGATACCAACGGCCCTGTAGTGCCCTGAGATGGTGAACAGCTACAATGTGAGGATACCAACGCCCCTGTAGTGCCCTGAGATGGTGAACAGCTACAACGTGAGGATACCAACGCCCCTGTAGTGCCCTGAGATGGTGAGCAGCTACAACGTGGGATACCAACGGCCCTGTAGTGCCCTGAGATGGTGAACAGCTACAATGTGAGGATACCAATGCCCCTGTAGTGCCCTGAGATGGTGAACAGCTACAATGTGAGGATACCAACGCCCCTGTAGTGCCCTGAGATGGTGAACAGCTACAATGTGAGGATACCAACGGCCCTGTAGTGCCCTGAGATGGTGAACAGCTACAACGTGAGGATACCAACGGTCCTGTAGTGCCCTGAGATGGTGAACAGCTACAACGTGAGGATACCAACGGTCCTGTAGTGCCCTGAGATGGTGAACAGCTACAACGTGAGGATACCAACGGCCCTGTAGTGCCCTGAGATGGTGAACAGCTACAGCGTGAGGATACCAACGGCCCTGTTATGCCCTGAGATGGTGAACAGCTACAATGTGAGGATACCAACGGCCCTGTAGTGCCCTGAGATGGTGAACAGCTACAATGTGAGGATACCAACGCCCCTGTAGTGCCCTGAGATGGTGAACAGCTACAATGTGAGGATACCAATGCCCCTGTAGTGCCCTGAGATGGTGAACAGCTACAATGTGAGGATACCAACGGCCCTGTAGTGCCCTGAGATGGTGAACAGCTACAACGTGAGGATACCAACGACCCTGTAGTGCCCTGAGATGGTGAACAGCTACAATGTAAGGATACCAACGCCCCTGTAGTGCCCTGAGATGGTGAACAGCTACAACGTGAGGATACCAACGGCCCTGTAGTGCCCTGAGATGGTGACCAGCTACAACGTGAGGATACCAACGACCCTGTAGTGCCCTGAGATGGTGAACAGCTACAAACCTGAAGATTCAGCTACAACGTGAGGATACCAACGGCCCTGTAGTGCCCTGAGATGGTGAACAGCTACAATGTGAGGATACCAACGCCCCTGTAGTGCCCTGAGATGGTGAACAGCTACAATGTGAGGATACCAATGCCCCTGTAGTGCCCTGAGATGGTGAACAGCTACAATGTGAGGATACCAACGGCCCTGTAGTGCCCTGAGATGGTGAACAGCTACAACGTGAGGATACCAACGACCCTGTAGTGCCCTGAGATGGTGAACAGCTACAATGTAAGGATACCAACGCCCCTGTAGTGCCCTGAGATGGTGAACAGCTACAACGTGAGGATACCAACGGCCCTGTAGTGCCCTGAGATGGTGACCAGCTACAACGTGAGGATACCAACGACCCTGTAGTGCCCTGAGATGGTGAACAGCTACAACGTGAGGATACCAACGGCCCTGTAGTGCCCTGAGATGGTGACCAGCTAC
Organism: Oncorhynchus kisutch; assembly: GCF_002021735.2. Classification (NCBI taxonomy): domain Eukaryota; kingdom Metazoa; phylum Chordata; class Actinopteri; order Salmoniformes; family Salmonidae; genus Oncorhynchus; species Oncorhynchus kisutch. The sequence goes on from NC_034183.2 coordinate 67,851,678, forward strand.
AACGTGAGGATACCAACGACCCTGTAGTGCCCTGAGATGGTGAACAGCTACAAACCTGAAGATTCAGCTACAACGTGAGGATACCAACGGACCTGTAGTGCCCTGAGATGGTGAACAGCTACAATGTGAGGATACCAACGGCCCTGTAGTGCCCTGAGATGGTGAACAGCTACAATGTGAGGATACCAACGGCCCTGTAGTGCCCTGAGATGGTGAACAGCTACAACATCAGGATACCAACGGCACTGTAGTGCCCTGAAATGGTGAACAGCTACAACATCAGGATACCAAAGGCCCTGTTATGCCCTGAGATGGTGAACAGCTACAACGCGAGGATACCAACGGCCCTGTTATGCCCTGAGATGGTGAACAACTACAACGCGAGGATACCAACGGCCCTGTTATGCCCTGAGATGGTGAACAGCTACAATGTGAGGATACCAACGGCCCTGTAGTGCCCTGAGATGGTGAACAGCTACAATGTGAGGATACCAACGGCCCTGTAGTGCCCTGAGATGGTGAACAGCTACAATGTGAGGATACCAATGCCCCTGTAGTGCCCTGAGATGGTGAACAGCTACAATGTGAGGATACCAACGGCCCTGTAGTGCCCTGAGATGGTGAACAGCTACAATGTGAGGATGGGCAGATACAACAGATTATTTCTTCACTCTCTCGCTCGCTATCTCCTCTCCTCGTCTAAAAAGACATCTTGTCATCTTCCCATCCAGCATATACCACCACTCTAATTCCTAACTCCCAAGTGTGTGTGTGTGTGTGTGTGTGTGTGTGTGTGTGTGTGTGTGTGTGTGTGTGTGTGTGTGTGTGTGTGTGTGTGTGTGTGTGTGTGTGTGTGTGTTTGTGTGTGTGTGTGTGTGTGTGTGTGTGTGTGTGTGTGTGTGTGTGTGTGTGTGTGTGTGTGTGTGTGTGTGTGTGTGTGTGTGTGTGTTTGTGTGTGTGTGTGTGTGTGCGTGCATGTGTGCGTGTGTGTGATTCATAACCAAATACAACATCCTCCCCTAAAAACAGACCAACAATCTCCTCTATTTACAAACTCCAACCAGCAGACTACATCATCCAATTCCAATCACCCCATCATACCCCACTATGCCCAATTACTTATGCCCCAATCTCTCTTCAACTGCCCACCTACACCCAGCTATGTCATTTCACCAAACTCTACCATCACCCAGTTTGCTCAATCCCATCCTGTTATCTCCCTATAATCATGCTGACACTAAGCCCTACAGATGTAGGATCTTAATATGAGCCAGTTTGCTAAAGCAGGAAAATAATCAGCAACAGGAAATGTGAATTATTATGTGGATTATAATTAATGGACCTCTTTTGTAGGGGTTGATAGATTTTTCGTTACAGCAAATCAAGTCTGACATTTTAAAAGGAAATGACAAACTTCAGAAGCCTTTTTATACCTTGAATACACTACTGTGCAGGAAATGTCTCAGCAACAAGAGAGTGATCAAATTAAGAACTACATCTGTATGTCAAAATCCCCCCCCCCACACACACACACACCATGTCCCTCTCACCCTCCAGACCCCTCTATCTCCACACCGTGCAGACAGTCTACACTGAGCACAAACACCCAAACTCTCCCTCTGTGCTCTTTTCCCCATCTTTGATTTTCTGTCCATCAAGGGGGCGTGGATTAGCGCTCTGTTGTTTATCTGCTCGTCAGTTTTATCTATCTATCAAAGAGCCATCCGCTCTGGCCCCCGCAGCCCGGCCACTGCATTAATCCCATATCAGCCGGCCAACCATCCATCACGCTGCTGTCTATAACGTCAGATCCATCATCCGCCCATCTGTCTCCAACTGCCCCATACACAGGGATGATCTCCACGCAGAGGGGCCGCAAGGGAGAGAGGGAGAGAGGTGGAATAGAGGGTGGTAGAGTGAAATTGAGAGAGAGAGGAGAGGGAGGAGAGAGAGAGAGAGAGAGAGAGAGAGAGAGAGAGAGAGAGAGAGAGAGAGAGAGAGAGAGGAGAGAGAGAGAGATAGGAGAGAGGAGAGAGAGGAGAGAGAGAGAGAGAAGAGAGATAGGAGAGAGGAGGAAGAGAGGAGAGAGAGGGGGAATAGAGGGCGGTAGAGTGACATTGAGAGAGGAGAGAGAGAGAGATAGGAGAGAGAGGAGAGAAGAGAGAGATGGGGAGAAATGTAGAAATAGAATAAGGGATAAATTGAGAGAGAGTGAAGGATAAAATTACACTCTGCATCCCCCTCACCCCCCCCCTCCCTCCTTCCTTACCTCCCTCCCTCCTTCCTTCCTTCCTTCCTTACCTCCCTCCTTCCTTCCTTCCCTCCTTACTTCCCTCCCTAACTCTCTCCTGTCTTGCTGACAGGATTCTCTTCATGTCACTACATGCTTATTACCCATTCCGTTTGTTTCCCTGTAATTTGTTTGTTTTCCTCGCCTTGCTAATTCCAGCCAGTGGGAAGAGTGCCAGGCTACCAGCGCAAGCTAGTACACTGCTGAGGAAGAGGAGGGGTCATACACTCCCCATAAACTCCCATAAAGCCCTGGTGCATGCTGGGAGGATCCCTGGCCCCTCACTTTTCAGTAGAACGGTCACTGCAGAGCAGGGATAGGCTGGGGATATTGTCTAAAGCCTCCAGCTTTAAAATGGCTCAATATCTGGGTTCATTCAGGGTCGTTTGTACTTCCATCCATATCTGCTAACGTGTGGGGTGAGTGAGAGGGCACGTGTGTTCAGGAGTGAAGGTGAGTGGAGGGCGAATGCTAGGACAGAGACAGGATGTAGGAGTGGACAAGGGAGCATGTTAGTGCACTCAGGGGCAGGTGAGAGTACACAAGCAGGAAGAGGCTTGATGTGCAAACAGGCAAGTGAGTGCAAAGCCATTTTAGTTAGGGTACACTTTGAGTATACAGTGGCATAAGCTAGTGCGAGGTTAGATGATTGTTCATGTTAGTAGACAGATGGTGGAGGAGCAGAAGACGAGGGTATTGAGTGGCAGCCAGATGAGTGAAGGATGCAGCAAATACGTGCCAAGAAGTAAGTGCAGGCTAGAATAGAGGCAATCAGTGCACAACAAGCATACAGTTAGACCAACAGAAGATCCTGGGTGTATAAAGGACACAAGGTTAGTGGTTAGTGTACAAAGGGTCAGAGTGACCATCAGTAGAAACGATGCTAGAATAGCCCTGTTAAAAGTCTTATAATGGCCTCAATGCAATTACAGAGTGCCAACCAATTATACACTGGCTTCATATTATTCTCTGTAAATCCACAGCAGTCAGTAGAGCATGTTCTTACATACCTAGTACAAGTTCATTACAGAAACTGTCGCCTTCGAGGTCTTCCCAGAGTTATACCCATGACATGGGTTAGGTGTTGCCCCTAATATTAATGTTACTGTAGGCTACATGGTCATTATAAGGTGGGATTTGGAACTTACTGAGTAATTAATAAGAACTTAGAATTTACTTTGGGATTTTATTATGTGTATGTATAATAACTGTAAATAAGAATTTGTAAATAAGAATTTGTTCTTAACTGACTTGCCTAGTTAAATAAAGGTTCACTAAAATCTAAAATATGAGCTCCTACTGTTGGTAGAGCTTAATCCCCAAACTCATTCTTTTGGAAAGGAAAAACAAAGGAAACCCCTGAATGAATGTATTATTTAAAACCAACACCAGTAGGATACCTTTTGATAAAGGGATCTAGAAATGTAATTCTAAGTCCTTAAGCCTTGTGCCGTCTATAGTGAATATATTTCCGTAGAAATAGGAAGAATGTATAATAATGTTTATTCAATTCAAAGCAAGGTATTTCCGTAGTTATCTAATGAAAAGGGTGCTGTAACCCAGCAAGGACACTGCATATCATACGGTCAAGGACACTGCATATCATACGGTCAAGGACACTGCATGTCATACGGTCAAGGACACTGCATGTCATACGGTGAAGGACAGCCAATGTGCAAAACGTACACAGTAGCAAATGTCAGTCAGAATCAGTGAATACTCAGCAAATGAGATATGTTAATCACAATGGTTATTATGACTTGGGCTGTGACGGTCATGGAATTTTGGTTGACAGTTATTGTCCAGCCAAATGACCGCAGTCACCCTAATAGCCGTTCGAATAGCAAAAATGGCAAGGGAAAAAAAGACACATTTTCTCCTCTCCTCTGTTCCCGACTGCATGTGCTGCCCTAGAAATAAAATGAATAGAACCGGCATCCCAATTCAATGGGGGAGGGGGCCATTGCCCAACTGAAGACTAGTTTGCAGCAGATACAGACTCAACCACACAAATGCCTGGCTGTCCCGTCTTCAGTCAGCTGTTCGTTCTACACAGCTGTCCCGTCTTCAGTCAGCTGTTCGTTCTACACAGCTGTCCCGTCTTCAGTCAGCTGTTCGTTCTACACAGCTGTTCGTTCTACACAGCTGTTCGTTCTACACAGCTGTCCCGTCTTCAGTCAGCTGTTCGTTCTACACAGCTGTCCCGTCTTCAGTCAGCTGTTCATTCTACACAGCTGTCCTGTCTTCAGTCAGCTGTTCGTTCTACACAGCTGTTCGTTCTACACAGCTGTTCGTTCTACACAGCTGTTCGTTCTACACAGCTGTCCCGTCTTCAGTCAGATGTACGTTCTACACAGCTGTCCCGTCTTCAGTCAGCTGTTCGTTCTACACAGCTGTTCGTTCTACACAGCTGTTCGTTCTACACAGCTGTCCCGTCTTCAGTCAGCTGTTCGTTCTACACAGCTGTTCGTTCTACACAGCTGTCCCGTCTTCAGTCAGATGTTCGTTCTACACAGCTGTTCGTTCTACACAGCTGTCCCGTCTTCAGTCAGCTGTTCGTTCTACACAGCTGTTTGTTCTACACAGCTGTCCCGTCTTCAGTCAGCTGTTCGTTCTACACAGCTGTCCCGTCTTCAGTCAGCTGTTCGTTCTACACAGCTGTTTGTTCTACACAGCTATCCCGTCTTCAGTCAGCTGTTCGTTCTACACAGCTGTCCCGTCTTCAGTCAGCTGTTCGTTCTACACAGCTGTTCGTTCTACACAGCTGTCCCGTCTTCAGTCAGCTGTTCGTTCTACACAGCTGTTCGTTCTACACAGCTGTCCCGTCTTCAGTCAGCTGTTCGTTCTACACAGCTGTCCCGTCTTCAGTCAGCTGTTCGTTCTACACAGCTGTTCATTCTACACAGCTGTTCGTTCTACACAGCTGTCCCGTCTTCAGTCAGCTGTTCGTTCTACACAGCTGTTCGTTCTACACAGCTGTTCGTTCTACACAGCTGTTCGTTCTACACAGCTGTCCCGTCTTCAGTCAGCTGTTCGTTCTACACAGCTGTTCGTTCTACACAGCTGTTCGTTCTACACAGCTGTCCCGTCTTCAGTCAGCTGTTCGTTCTACACAGCTGTTCGTTCTACACAGCTGTTCATTCTACACAGCTGTTCATTCTACACAGCTGTCCCGTCTTCAGTCAGCTGTTCGTTCTACACAGCTGTTTGTTCTACACAGCTGTCCCGTCTTCAGTCAGCTGTTCGTTCTACACAGCTGTTCGTTCTACACAGCTGTTCGTTCTACACAGCTGTTCGTTCTACACAGCTGTCCCGTCTTCAGTCAGCTGTTCGTTCTACACAGCTGTTCGTTCTACACAGCTGTTCGTTCTACACAGCTGTCCCGTCTTCAGTCAGCTGTTCGTTCTACACAGCTGTTCGTTCTACACAGCTGTTCGTTCTACACAGCTGTTCATTCTACACAGCTGTCCCGTCTTCAGTCAGCTGTTCGTTCTACACAGCTGTTCTATGTATTTTATGACAGTTATTTTATTTTCATGACTGTCTTCATCCATAACCGTTGGTTACATGGTTATATGGTAATTGAGCCAGACCTAATTATGACTGCAGAATGTCAATGTAGCTACAAACGACAGTTTTTTAAAAGTTTCCTTTAAATGAAATACCGTATCTATCCGTATATATACATTTTTATCTAGCCCTGTTTTTGTTTGGGGTTTCTACATGAACATGGATGAGGAGGATGGAGGAAGGCTCTTTCTTTCATCTATAATGAGCACAAACAAACATCTCCAAACAAATGTTATTGTTTGACTGGCACTGCATCAGGGTAGACAGCTGTCAGGAGGAATCCTTCTCTATCCTCAGTAGAACTCAGTTCATTAGTAAGACAGCTTTACTCAGGGTTCCCTGTTCTAGTTGGAACAAACACTACTCTGACATATTGTACCTGCCGGTACGCAATACAATTTGACTCATCATTCCGCAATACCTGTGTGTGTGTGTGTAATGTGTGTATGTATATATGTGTATGTGTGTGTATCTGTGTGTATATATGTGTATGTGTGTGTATCTGTGTGTGTATATATGTGTATGTGTGTGTATCTGTGTATGTATATATGTGTATGTGTGTGTATCTGTGTGTGTATATATGTGTATGTGTGTGTATGTGTGTGTATCTGTGTGTGTATATATGTGTATGTGTGTGTGTATCTGTGTGTGTGTAAATATGTGTGTGCGTGTGTGTGTGTGTGTGTGTGTGTGTGTGTGTGTGTGTGTGTGTGTGTGTGTGTGTGTGTGTGTGTGTGTGTGTGTGTGTGTGTGTGTGTGTGTGTATGTGTGGTGTACTATATTGGGGAGTGGTTGTATTATATCAGTTCTCTCTCATGCTCTCATTGCTCTGACTCCAACAAAGGGGTAAAAAACGGCCATCCATAACAGATGCAATTACCACTGGCAAAACACACACACACACACACACACATACACACACACACACACACACACACACACACACACACACACACACACACACACACACACACACACACACATACACACACACACACACACACACACACACACACACACATACACACACACACACACACATACACACACACACACACACACACACACACACACACACACACATACACACACACACACACACACACATACACACACACACACACACACACATACACACACACACACACACACACACAGACTGAATTAATCAGGCCTTAGACAAATAGCTGTGTAAATTCAGTGGATAACCAGATCAATAGTGTACACTCAATTCATTTGAGTTCACAGAGATGTCAAATTCTGCATAGTTCCATAACACACTGATTATACGGCCACCACATTAATTCACCAGATCAATAAAACCAATCTTTCAAATAAATCAAGTCACAAGCAAAGCAATGAGCCAATTGTAAGGGGAAAAGGCTGAAATGCCCTATTCCAGAGGCATTGTAATGTCCACCATGCACTCTGAGCATCAGCAACAACAAACAATAAAATAGTCAAGGAAGAGACAGGGCATAGTAATTGGTTTTACTGGATGTAAGGCCAGTGTTTAGGAGCCGTTTTGAATAGCTGTGGTCAGTGAGGTCAGAACATGACGTGTGGTCACTGGAATACCATGTTGCTGTGAGGTCATGGTAGGTTAGGTTGTGGTCAGTGTAGTTGATTTGTGGTCTGATGATCTATGACGTGCGGTTTGTTTGTGTATGCAGTGGGATGAGCTGAGTAGAACTGGTAAAGTTCATAAAGATTGGATTGTGTGGTTATTAAACTAGGCCCCAAACCACTGTCTGTGTTAAACTATGGTCACATAACATGTCTTACATGTGTTATGTTGAAACTATATTTAACACATACTCACCTGAAAATATTAAGCCTTGAGTTCTGGTTATATTGTATGGACAATGGCAGTGAAGTGCTCCACAGTCATTGTGTGTGGTAATGAGCACCATTATAATTATATAGAAAAATAGTAGGTATTGGTATGTCCATTGGAAGTTGGACAGTGTGGTCAGTGAACTTCATAAATCCAGTAGACGTTTCGTAGACGCCGTGGATCGTTGATGACAATAATACAGTAAGGAGAAGAAGGTATGAATATTGAAGGAGAGAAGAGGGGGAGAGGGAGAGGAGGAGAGGAGAGAGGGAGAGGAGGAGAGGAGAGAGGGAGAGGAGGAGAGGAGAGAGGGAGAGGAGGAGAGGAGAGAGGGAGGGAGAGGAGGAGAGATAGAGAGGGGGAGAGGAGAGAGGGAGAGGAGAGAGGGAGAGGATGAGAGGAGAGAGGGAGAGGAGGAGAGGAGAGAGGGAGAGGAGAGAGGGAGAGGAGGAGAGATAGAGAGGAGGAGAGGAGAGAGGGAGAGGAGAGAGGGAGAGGATGAGAGGAGAGAGGGTGAGGGAGAGGAGGAGAGGAGAGAGGGAGCAGGCCACAGGGCAAATCTCAGGTGAGAGATGCGTAGTCCCACTGTAATTATAATTCTTAATGAATCTACTCTGGATGCGTTCTCTGGCTCTGTCTCTCTCTCTACCCCCTCTCTCTCTATCTCCCCCTCTCTCCCCCTCTCTCTCTCTCTCTCTCTCTCTCCTCTCTGCCTCTCTCTCTGTCTCTCCCCCCTCTCTCTTTCTGCTCTCTCTCTCTCTCTCCCCTCTCCCCCTTTCTCTCTCTCTCCCCCCCCTCTCTCTCATCTACCATCTGCCTATGTTTTATGCTTTAGGTGTTTTGGCTGCTTTAATTTATGAATCTACATTGGCCTGTCACCCCTTTCTTCATGAGCTCCCTCTCTCCTCCTCCCTCTGTTCCTCTACCTCTCCCTTTCTCCTTCCTCTACCTCTCCCCTGTTCCTTCCAACTCCCATTTCTACAGACACAGGCAAACAAACAGCTGCTGTTGTGTGTCCTTGTGGTGTCTCCTCTCTCACAGCTCAAACCCTAGCTGACACACACACACATGTACACACTCTTCAAACACATCTTCTCCAGAGGGAGTGTTGCGGACACAAATAACAGCTCCCCTCACACACGGCAGAGCTGCACAGTCCTCTATGGACTGACTCATGTCTCAGGTGAGCACTGCTGCTGCCCTTACAGAACACACACACACACTCCGGCGCCATGCAGGCTCCGCCCCCCTGTTGATGCATTTCTCTTTATCTAGCCTGATGCCTCATGGGAGCTGCTGATTGTTCTAAGAAGACAATGAATAACTTCTGCACTAATTCCTCTGCTCTGAAAGGGTCAGTGGAAGCAAGGAGCAGTGAGGAGCAGTGAGCAGCCAGTGAGGAGCCAGGGAGGAGCCAGTGAGGAGTCAGGGAGGAGCCAGTGAGGAGCCAGGGAGGAGCCAGTGAGGAGTCAGGGAAGAGCCAGTGAGGAGCCAGTGAGGAGCAGTGAGGAGCAGGGAGGAGCAGTGAGGAGCCAGTGAGGAGCCAGTGAGGAGCCAGTGAGGAGCCGGGGGTCATGTAAAGAGTAGTCTATTAGGGAGAGGAGGTGTCTCTCTGTGGCAGAGAGCGCAGGCTGACAAAGTAATGAGGACAAAAGTGTCAATATTGATGCCGGTAGAGAGAGAGAGAGAGAGAGAGAGAGAGGGAGCGAGAGAGGGAGTAGGAGTGAGAGAGAGAGAGAGAGAGAGAGAGTGAGAGAGAGAGAGAGAGAGTCGCCAAGTGTGAAAAGGTATACTGAGGAGGAGGAGTTGAAGGAAGCTGATACTGGACTGTCACTAATACCACACACAGGCACACACACCACACACACCACGTCTCACACACCACAGCTCTGTTTCGACCAGCCCATCCCAGCAGCCTCATGACCATCACTGCTTCTACTCCAGCCAACACCCTCCGTCAATCTTTCAGAAAAGCATAGGAGATGATTGTACAAGCTATTAGGTCAATTGATCCCTGTTTCCTTTCATCTGGCCGGGATCTACTTTTTCAGACAGACAGGTTCAGCAAGGAGCCCATTTAGCCTAACGAGTAGGAAAGCTTAACTTGGATGGTGCTAATGGTTCACCTCTCTGTCTTTCACCCTCTTTGGGGATGTCTCTTCCCTCTCACTGTCTTAGGAGGAAATACATGGAGAGACATGGGGAAATGGAGACAAGTGGAAAAAATGTGTTCTGAATCCTCTTCATTATTCTAAAAGGGATAGTTCTGAGGAGTATTTCTGTCTGTAATAAAGCCCTTTCGTGGGGAAAAACTCATTCTGATTGGATGGGCCTGGCTCCCCATTGGGTGAGCTTGGCTGCCAAGTGGGTGGGCCTATGCCCTCCAAGGCCCACCTATGGCTGCACCCCTCCCCAGTCATGTGAAATCCATTGATTAGGACCTAATGAATTTATTTCCTTATATGAACTGTAACTCAGTAAAATCTTTGAAAATGTTGCATGTTGCGTTTAATTTGTTGTTCAGTATATAAGAGTCATACTTTTTTACTTTAAAGGAGCAATCTGCAGTTGATACATCCATTTCTGGGGGGTAGAAATCCATGATATGTACCCATTGATTATTGAAGAATATCATTTATAAATTCCTCATAAGCTTAGTTCAACTGTCGTACCACATCAGAATCCTCCAAAAGATATGCTTGTTTTACTCTGTTTGTAAACAAATGAAATGTAAACAAACACTATATAAGCTCAAAACATGGTTAAAACTACATGTGTTATGATGGACGGTCAGTCCTTGAATCCATAGCTCTATCTATGAATTTGGGAGTGGTAACATTTCTCCAACCTTCAGCTTTTTACCAAAACAGGAACGGGGAATTGCTTTGTTATTGTTTCGTTATTGTTTCAACTGCTGATTGCAGCTTTAAGTATAGAGCACCTATAGCTCTGGCAGTTCCTTGAATAGAAAACACCTTCCATAACAGCTTTCATCATACTATAATACCATTTATTGCAACCAGCAGGACTAAGATCTTTTCGTATACAGTATCATTATTCTTAAGTGCTGTACTTTCATTGTGTTTCAAAATGGCCACTATGGACCTCCAACTCTTTTTCAAGAACAGCATCTTACGAATCTAAATATATTTGAACAGTGAAATAATGGAGAGGGAGGTTGGAATAGACTGATGCTGTGCTGAACACTAAGGGCCGAGGCAGGGAGTGCTATGCTGCTGGATATACAACGGCAATTGTTGAGACCCAGGTCTGGCTACATTTTTACTTTTCTTTCCCAGTATGAATGGAATAATCAAGCATGTTGAAAAGGGCAATCAGTCTGCCATTGTGGGCAGCAGGTTGCAGGGTGGTTGTTAGGACTGGTGTGACTTACCAGAGCGCCACGCCAATTTGGAGCCAATCCCCCCCCCCACACACACACACTACTGTTAACGTGGGCAGATCCAAATGAGTTGCTTGGGTGGCTGAGTGGTCCATTGATTGGGCCTCTTTGAGTCTTTTCACAGCTGTAAACCAAGCCCCTTCACAGTCGATAGACACAACCCAAATACGGAGGGCAAACAATCCACTGTGTTCCTACATGGACCCATCAGGCTAATTCTACAGCCCACTCCATGTATGAAAAACAGTCCTCCTGACTGATGCTCTCTGGTCATGTTTTAAATGTGGGTGGCTCAAGGATGTGCAGGATAGAGGGATGATGGGGTGAGGTTTAATCCCCCCCTCCCAGCCCTCGCCCCTGTTCCAGATGTAGGAGGGCCTGTGTGACTCATAAAGGCAGTGGCACTGGGATGCTGCAGTTACAGGCTGCTACATTCAGAGACACATTCACCCAGCAACACTTCACAACACAAAGGCCCTGACTGAGCTCCAGCCCCGAACAGCCTTGACTGGGACGCCCTGTTCCCGTCGCCTTTGTGCCTCCGCACAACAACCCAGACAATTTCTGCTTGTTGCCCATTGTGTACCTCTCTCTCTCTCCTCCGCTCACCAACTCTCTCTCTCTCTTTCTCCCCTTCTTCTGTCCAATCACTCAGAAACATGCATTAACACCTCCACCCTGCAATCCTGTAATCTTGTCAAATACAAAAATAAGAAAAACTAATTACAGATGCAATTTTGAATTTAAAAAAAACATGATAGGGCACAATCAATTACAATAATTACTTTCGGCGACAGCTGTTTTAAAGCGTCCTTGTCTCTCCGTGTTTTTAGGGAGCTGAAACACATACAAAGTTGCCAATCAACTCTGCCTCCGATCCGCCACAATAACTGTCATTAGAATCATAATGGCTTTCCCTGTCAGAAGAAACCTTATCATTCTACACGGCTGGTAAATAACCAGCCAGCACAAGCTGCCAACAGCAGGTAAACACCCTGACCAGTGGGAGAGGAGGATGAGAGAGTAGAGAGAGAGGGAGAGGGAGGGAGAGAGAGAGGGGGAGAGGGAGAGAGAGAGAGAGTGGGAGAGGGAGAGAGTGGGAGAGGGAGAGAGAGAGAGACAGAGAGAGAAAGAGAGAGACAGAGAGAGAAAGCAGAGAGAAAGAGACAAGAGAGAGACAGAGAGAGAAAGCAGAGAGAAAGAGAGACAGAGAGAGACAAAGAGAAACCGAGAAAGTAGAGAGACCGAAAAAAAATGAGAAATGTAAAATACAGCACATGATAGATAGCCAGATTGTAGGTCAGACGAGGGAGAAAAACCCCATCCTTGCATAGACACGTGTGACGTTATTTAAAAAGGTATAAAGAGTACTAGCCAGTGCCTATGCACATCACATGAGAGGCAGTTGTACAGCAGCACTGCACAACACACTATGAAAAATGCATGGTGCTACGCAGTCTGTCTGTATCCATCAGTGAACACCTCAACCTAATGCAATGGAATGGACCGGAGCAGGCTGGCTGATCATGAATTCAGGCTACAGACTCAAATTGACGTTTTTGTGGAATATTACATGTTGTAGTGTAACAGCCTGAATTTAAAATGGATTAAATTAAAATGTTGTGTCACTGGCCTACACACAATACCCAATAATGTCAAAGTATAATTATGTTTTTAGAAATGTTTACAAATTAATTACAAATGAAAAGCTAAAAACTCTTGAGTCAATAACTAGTCAACCCCTTTGTTATGGCAAATAAGTTCAGGAGTAAAAATGTGCTAAACAAGTTACATAATAAGTTGCATGGACTCACTCTGTGTGCAATAACTGTTTATTACCTCATCTCTGTACCCCACACATACAATTATCTGTAAGGTCCCTCAGTCGAGCAGTGACACAACTAGAAAATGGCTGCCTAGCCATGGCTATCAACAAACAACTTGATAGAGCTTGAAGAATTTTTTAAAGAATGATGTGCAAATATTGTACAATCCAGGTGTTCAAAGCTCGCAGATACGTACGCAGAAAAACTCACAGCTGTAATCACTACTAAAGGTGCTTTTACAAAGTATTGATTTAGGGGTGTGTATACTTTTGTAAATGAGATATTTCTGTATTTCATTTTCAATGCATTTACAAAAATGTCTAAAAACATGTTTTCACTTTGTCATTATGGGGTAATTATGTGTGGATGGGTGAGCTTTTGTTTGTATCCATTTTGAATTCAGTCTGTAACACAACAAATGTGGAATAAGTCAAGGGGTATGAATAGTTTCTGAAGGCACTGTAAGTACGATTTTCATAAATGATGAATAGCAGGACTATACGATGCAGCAGGTGTTCCACAGGGCACTGTGTTGTGTCCTGGGTTGTTTGTGGAGGAATTTGTATCAGCGGTGTATCACTTGACTTAGTTTGTATTAACATATCCATTTAGTCAGCCTTAAGAGTAGCTTTGGGGGATGAACCAATTCATATGCTGAACAGGGTGGACGTTGCTAGGGAAATATGGAGAGGACCGTATGAAAAATAGGTGTGTGTGTGTGCGCGTGTGTAGGTGTGTAAGAGCTAGAATATGGATTGAATATAAACATGGCTATATTTTCATGTAGGTTTGGATGCAAATGATTTCTTCAGTACATGTGAATATTTGACTCTTCACATATTACGTATGGCTTCTATTATGACAACAGCCAAAACGCTATCGAAATGATTTTAGTGATATAAATCCACTTCCGATTACCGCCATATTACAACATGGGGGTATCATTAATACCATGCCAATGCCTGACTATTAATCATCCCACTGAAATCCAATAATCATTTTTCTGATGGTGATGTGACACGCAGACAGAGACGCATAACTCCTTCTGTCTTGTCTTCAAGCAGAGAGAATGTTTGGCTTTCAACCATTTCTAGAAGGATGCCAGAGGCTTCGTGAACGCACAAAATAACCGCTTTAATATGTAAAGGGATTTGAATTCCAGTGAGCCTGTTATGGGCCTTTTGAAAGAATGGTACAATACCTGCTACTTCTCTGCATATGTATGGAGTGGACATTAAGATCCAGAAAATGTATCAGTCCAAAACTAACTTCGGCATGTGCTGATGTAGGGTTGAAAAACTGAGTGGCTGTTTCAATTATGGTGTTTGTATTGTGTTAGTTGCGGGCTTCCATTTCCTCTGTGCCCTTACCTTAAAAAGATCTGTGAAAGTATAGGCCTATTCAGTAGCGAATATGTTCATATGGAATATGAAGTGTGTGGTGTATAGGCTGGGCTACGGTTTAACGAGGTCGAGGATTAATGCTTTAGTCCCACACATTGGGGACGGGCGAGCAGTTCACTTTTGAGCTCTCCTGCGCTCTAATGCGGATTTTCTTGTATAACACGTAATGAGCCCTTAAATGATAAAAGGTGTCTCTCCGTGAGACGACCTGCTACTGTGCTGCTGCTGGAAATGGGGAAATAGATGGAGGGAGGTAGTACATCACACCGCTTATGCTGCCTCTGTCTCTTCATCGCATTTTTCTTTCACATACTCTCGTGTTTTCTTCATGGGTGGTTGGGCTCGTATAGGGCGCTGCAAGCCAGGCAATTCGTCCAGGCAAGCTTACCACGACAGTTCATCGCTCACTCATACATTAAATGTATTAAGGAAGCTGGCTCGCTTTTCTTCCCATGTCATCTGCGTACACGTCAAGCCCGTGAATGGCCAAAGTCCTCTTCCAATACCAGTGTCGGACACCGGCAGTCAAATTCAAGCCAAATAGCTGTCGTGGAAGTGATTTTGCGCATAATCATAGATATCAATAGAACGTTGTACAATGTAGTATAGACTAGTTGTATAGACTAGTCCACCGTTTTCAATTTCAGGGAGATTGAGGCTAAATAACATTCAGTGTGCTTAACATTAATTCCATTTAACAATGGTCAATTTAATTAGTAATGCATTGCACGTTGCACTTCAGGCATTATGTCCAATATAAATTACCTATTAATGTCCGCTTAGTTAAACACGAGTGTACACACAAACCACACGTTTTAATCATGAAGCAACTGTTGTTGACGCATCGTAAACATACTCCACATATGTCCAAGCATAAAATATCAATAAATAAAGCTCGTTACACGCCTCTCCACCTCTCTGCCAGACAGACAGATTCCACCGTCACATTCAGTGCAACATCCCGTAGACCCAAATAGGCTACATGGGCTATAACATTAAAAACCTTGCTTCGTGTCCTACCTTGATTCCTCCAATCTCCTTCCTTCGTTGCTCAGTATATCTCATTCATTCTTCCTTCCCCCTCTTTTCACTGTCTCCTTCTCCTGTGGTTATCCGTCGTTTGTCATTTCTTGGTCCTTCTTCGCGCGGATGCATAAAGATAAACAATTAATAACCTGCTATCTTCAAAACAACCACTGCGAATGAAACGGGAAAAATCCTGCCGGTTAAAAATGACAAAAACAGCGGCGGCGTAAACCTCATATCACGTTTATGCTCATGGAATTATACCCATATGGGTATCAGAATAAATAGTCATGCGACCTCGCCTCACTTTAAGACATTATTTCGTTTAGGCGCGTAAAGGCGGTCCCAGTTTTCCATAATAAGCAATAACGTCTCTAGCCTAGCACATAAATGTGTGCTGCGCAGTCCGTTTGAAATGGTTGTAGATAAGCCGTTTTCAATTTGCCATTGCAAAACGTATCTCTTTGGATGTCTTCCTAAATATTTTAGGCTTCAATGGTTAAATACCTTTTGTTGAAGGACCGATGCGATTCTAATGCCGGTGGTTAAGAAATTCCATTATAGGCTATCCACAATTGTTGACTCTCAATGCAGATATATCAAACCTGGAACCAAAACACAAATATCAAAGGTTCCTTTACCGACTCATGCCACGTAGAAATAGCAGTCGTTCTGTCTCCTCTGTCAGTAGCCTATGTCGAAATGTCTGTCGCTGGTAGCCTACAGAGGACTTCTACGCACTCAAGAACATTCAAGTAGTCTGTTCTCGCACATTTTGCATGAATGAACTAAAGATTCCAAATTATTGTGTGCGAATATTCATAGATTGATGGTGCCCCACAGCTGAGGCGAACTTCCTCAGCGATGTCAACGGGTAGGCTAAGATTATTTATTGAAAGATGGATGTTGGATAATTTATGTTAAATTGAAAAGCTATCATGCGGCTACAAAATAACGACTAATAGTTCTGCAGAGCGTTTGGCTCATATTTCAATAACCAAACACAATGGCATTTTTTCCCCACAAAAAAAGCAAGCAAGTTTAGCTAGTTCATCTTTCCTGTGATGCAAATGTCATATGTCGTTGCCTATGATGACAGACTGGCAGGCGAGGCGCGCATCTGGCTGTTCACCGCGTAGCATTCAGCGTCGCGCATATGTTGTTTATTAAAATCGCGAAATCTCAACCGAGAAGTCTATATTTCAGGTGAAGTCCTCGAGGCGATAATTAGATTCCCTAGTCGACGTCTGGTCCCTATAGACAGGCGCCACCGCGCACGCAGAAACATAAATGTTATTTCAGGGTTGTGATTCTCATCTTGTTATTCATTTACGTGCATACTACGTATCCTAGACTACGTGTTCGGGTTTATGGTCGTGGCATGGGAGGAAGCAGAGAGAAGACGAAGGAAAGGTGAGAAGGACACAGGGTAAGCTATGTATGTTCCTTTACACGAGTGCTTCGTTGAGAAAAAACCCGAAGAAAGCAGCATTGGTGAAAGAGTATTGTTTCACCGCGTGATGCCGCTCCCTAGTGAAGGCGCTCAGGACGGTAACAGGAACGGCAAGTCTTTTGTATAATAATAGCCTAAGCCTACACCCAAGTCCCCCTATAAAACTGCAGTTAGATATGTTATATTACGCGAATCACATTGCATGCTGTCCAATACACTATTAGGCTATTTTGTCTCCGGGTTCCAAATGAAAACAATGACAGGCCTAACACAGTCTTTGTTGTACTTTATAAAGGGATTGTAAAGGCTAGTAGACCTAGTAGTAGACTATGCATGACTCGTTCAGATAGTTTAGAAATCAGCCTCATCAGTGAACTATGTGTTAAACATCAACATTACAATCCCAATGTCAACCAATGAGTTATAACTACTGATTTATAAATTATGTTATACTGAATCATCTATAAACTATTACATCGCATAACAACGCCGCTATAAAGTTGGCCTTCATTTAAAGTGATCTGCTGACAATTAGTAGCCTATAGGCTCGCTTGCTTACTTGCTCATGGTGGCGCAATGTGCTGGACAGTGGCATGCCATAGCTCTCTGTTGTTCATATCAGCTGGTAGGTCCTCCATTCTGAGACCAGTGTCTGGACAGATGTCCACATTGGTTCCATGTGGCTTTACTAAACGTCTTCGCTCATTAGAGGGAACCCTCAGTATGAAACTGCTGGCGGGCAGCTCAGGATGTCTCACACAGTACAACAACAAACAACAGACTGTAAGGTGTTTGGATATGACCTTTTTGTGGGAGTTGACCTACCCTGCATCCATTTCATTTGCAGCAGCACCCTCCATAGTTTATTCAATTGACACATGGCTGAAAAGGAAAACAATTCCTTGCAAAGGGTAACATTACATTATTACATTATTACATTATTACATTATTACATTAGTTCTAGAATATTTCAAACCACCTGATGGAATTGGAGCGGATTACTTTGACAGCAGTGGGTTTGGACCTGAATCAATCTGACCCATATCTGAGACATTATACAACTAACTAAAGGAAACCTTTTTGTCAAATAGACAGTGGATTGATCCATTATGTAACACATGCATTTGTAGGGGTCAAACAGGTCTAACTTCAGTTCCAATTCAATTGCATTGCAATAGCTTTTGGTCTATAGTCTGTAGGTGTGCAGGATGATAACTATCCACTTCCATGCTAGGGCCTCTGTTCTGTCCATAGAAATAGCATTGCTAGAACAGCACCGTCATGGCCTCATTGACTTGAAAAGGGAACTTCATTCTAATCGTTCTATTTTTATGGTTCTCTGCCTGATTGCACCGCCCTCTGAAGGCTCCATCTCTGACTGACTTTCATGGACCAGCTCATCTGATTCTTCCCTCCAATAAAGACTATACAATGTCATTTGCATTGCATCATTATGTGAAAGCAAGCCTCCCCAGCTTTTTCAAGATCAAATGTCACAGTAGATTTCTGCAGACAGCCACACAGCTGTATATACATGGGAGAGATTGAAGCTGTGTCACCTATGGTAGTGTAATGTACTGCAGCGAGCCATGAATCAGACAGTCACACAGCTGTATATACATGGGAGAGATTGAAGCTGTGTCACCTATGGTAGTGTAATGTACTGTAGCGAGCCATGAATCAGACAGTCACACAGCTGTATATACATGGGAGAGATTGAAGCTGTGTCACCTATGGTAGTGTAATGTACTGCAGCGAGCCATGAATCAGACAGTCACACAGCTGTATATACATGGGAGAGATTGAAGCTGTGTCACCTATGGTAGTGTAATGTACTGCAGCGAGCCATGAATCAGAAATCACGTGTTATTCAGTTAATGCTCAGTGTCATTCAAAGAAATCACACAACACCATGTCAATGTCTTTGCAACTATTTTTGTGTTATTACTGTAGTGGGAACTTATTGCTATTACTAGTACAGTATATCTAGCTCAGCTACTGACTGACAAATACTAGCACCTCCACTACAACCACTTCTTTATGACAGACTCTGATATAAGGTACTGTAGATAGCAACGCAATTGTCAAAGTAATGTGTCAATTTAATATTATAGCAATTCAAAATAAGGAACATTGCATAATGACACAAATGGTCACTCTATTGCCCTGGTATACAAACGTTTTTTCAGCGGGGACCCCCTTTTTTTCACCAGAATTTCTGGGGACCCCATTTTTTGGGGAAAGAATTTCTGTCAGTTCAACCCATACCACATTTAACATCTAATGAAACAACCTTAAAATCTCTACATTTAGATTTTATTATCAACAAATAGACTTTACTTCATTAGCCCACATTTTCATATCTCTTATCAAAATTAACAAAAAAATACACTTACTTAATAATAAAGTTGTATTTTTCAAATGATCTTTT
>NC_034183.2:67873416-67895916 GCF_002021735.2 Oncorhynchus kisutch
GGGAGAGATAGAGAGATGGAGAGACAGAGAGGGAGGGGGAGATACAGAGAGGGAGATTATATACTGTATGCAAGCACACACAGTCACAAACACACACAAGGCCGGCTCCAGACATAAGTGTTTGCTTAGGGCCCCCAGCCACTAGGTGGCCTCGACCAAAAAATTATATATATATATATACACTACCATTCAAAAGTTTGGGGTCAGTTTAAAGAAGAGCTCATTTTTTGTCCATTAAAATAACATAACATTTATCAGAAAAACAGTGTAGACATTGTTAATGTTGTAAATGACTATTGCAGCTGGAAACGGCTGATTTTTAATGGAATATCAACGTAGACGTACAGAGGCCCAATATCAGCCACCATCACTCCTGTGTTCCAATGGCACGTTATGTTAGCTAATTGATCATTAGAAAACCCTTTTGCAAATATGTTAGCCCAGCTGAAAACTGTTGTACTGATAAAATAAGCAATTCAACTGGCCTTCTTTAGTCTAGTTGAGTATCTGGAGCGTCAGCATGTGTGGGTTCGATTACAGGCTCACAATGGCCAGAAACAAAGAACTTTCTTCTGAAACTCATGTTCTGAGAAATGAAGGCTATTCCATGTGAGAAATTGCCAAGAAACTGAAGATCTCATACAACGCTGTGTACTACTCCCTTCACAGAACAGCGCAAACTGGCTCTAATCAGAATAGAAGGAGGAGTGGGAGGCCCCGGTGGGGGCCCCCACAACTGAGCAAGAGGACAAGTACATTAGAGTGTCTAGTTTGAGAAACAGGCGCCTCACAAGTCCTCAACTGACAGCTTCATTAAAAGTACCCGCAAAACACCAGTCTCAACGTCAACAGTGAAGAGGTGACTCCGGGATGCTGGTTTTATAGGCAGAGATGCAAAGGAAAAGCCATATCTCAGACTGGCCAATAAAAATAAAATATTAAGATGGCCAGCACCCCGGAGAGACAGAGAGGGAGTGACAGAGAGGGATAGAGAGAGCTGGAGGGAGAGATAGAGAGGGAGGGCGAGAGAGAGCTGGAGGGAGGGATAGAGAGAGGGAGGGAGTGACAGAGAGGGATAGAGAGAGCTGGAGGGAGGGATAGAGAGGGATAGAGAGAGGGATGGAGGGATAGAGAGAGGGAGGGAGTGACAGAGAGGGAGGGAGGGATAGAGAGAGGGATGGAGGGATAGAGAGAGGGAGGGAGTGACAGAGAGGGAGGGAGAGACAGAGAGAGGGATGGAGAGATAGAGAGGGAGGGAGTGACAGAGAGGGAGAGATAGAGAGTGGGAGAGACCGAGAGGGAGGGAGGGAGAGAGGGATACAGAGACAGAGAGGGAGGGAGAGATAGAGAGGGAGGGGGGGAGAGACAGAGAGGGATACAGAGAGGGAGGGAGGGAGAGATAGAGAGGGAGGGAGAGACAGAGAGGGAGGGAGTGACAGAGAGGGATAGAGAGAGCTGGAGGGAGAAATAGAGGGATGGATAGAGAGCGGGAGAGACAGAGAGGGAGGGAGAGACAGAGAGGGAGTGAGTATAGGGAGGTGTGCGCTGGGGGATGGAAGTAGAGAGTGAGACTGAGGGAGTGAAAGAGAGAGAGAGGGAGGGAGGCCAAGGTACATTTCAGCTGCACAAGTGGTTGAGAGCAGGATGGTAAAATGACGAGTGGTGGAGGGGGGAAAGCAAACCCCCCAGTAATGGCTCTTTTTTTCAGATGGCCTTCTCTCTATCCCTCTCTCACCGTCACCGCATTTAGCCCAATTATCCACTCTCCCTGGCGCCACTGGCAGCATATGGAAATGTAAATTGCACAGTGAAATGTTTTCCTTTTTTTCAAAGTGGTGGAAGGTAAGTAGCTCTTGAGGATGGGGAGAGTATGAGAGAGGGGAGGGGGAGGGGGAGATGATGAGAAACCAAATTGAGGGTCCGTCTTCCTGCCCCTGTCTGACATGTGCTGCCTCTGTATTGTAAACGAACAGAAACACTTACACTGCTATAACCTTTTACTGCAGTGGGCTAAATCAGGCCCACACACTGTTTCTTGGTCGTCATAAAACAAATCTACTATGAAACAAAAGTACACACCTCACACACATGGTTATGGGCTTTAAAAAAGAGGACACCTGTACCATGTCAGATAGAGAGCTGAAATATATTATATTTTGAGTTTGAATCCCCAAATGACGCTTTATACACATCACAGAAGACTGAAATATAACAAAACTGTTTGACATAGAAACATCGGATTTTCATATGTTTTGATGTTGTAGAAATTATAATACATAAGAATAAATAACATTCCACCCATGAGGCCACTAGTCATGTGACTGTAAGAAAGAGGTACATAAGGCATTATGTACATGTGTTGAAAACACAGAAAAGTACACATACACTTAGTGAGGTAACCATATGGATTATTCCACCGTTTCAATGGCACAGAGCACCGGTGGCTCCCCACACACATGTAGTCAATAAATGAAGGCAGTTTGAACAGACGCAAACGAAATAAGATGCATGTATGCACACATGCTTTACCCACCCACACCCACCACGACAAAAACACCCCCACCTCCCCTGCTGCCACAAGCAAGACCCACAAACCATGAAGTATGGACACACACATACTACACTCACACACTCTCTCTCACATACACACCCACAGCCAAATAGACATACTGTACCTACAAGAGTGATTATATACTGTATGCAAGCACAGACAGTCACAAACACACACAGGGCCGGCTCCAGACATAAGTGGTTGCTTAGGGCCCCCAGCCACTAGGTGGCCTCGACCAAAAAGTTATGTACACTACCATTCAAAAGTTTGGGGTCACTTAGAAATGTCCTTGTTTTTCAAAGAAAACAACGTTTTTTTTTTGTCCATTAAAATAACATACAATTGATCAGAAATAGAGTGTGGACATTATTTGAGTAAATTACTATTGTAGCTGGAAATGGCAGATTTTTTATGGAATATCTACATAGGCGTACAGAGGCCCATTATCAGCAACCATCGCTGTGTTCCAATGGCACGTTGTGTTAGCTAATCCAAGTTTATCATTTCAAAAGGCTAATTGATCCTTAGAAAACACTTTTGCAAATATGTTAGAAGAGCTGAAAACTGTTGTTCTGACTAAAGAAGCAATAAAACTGGCCTTCTTTAGACTAGTTGAGTATCTGTCAGTCTATTCTTGAGAAATGAAGGCTATTCCATGCGAGAAATTGCCAAGAAACTGAAGATCTCATACAACGCTGTGTACTGTACTCCCTTTACAGAACAGTGCAACTGGCTCTAACCAGAATAGAAAGATGAGTGGGAGGCCATGGTGCACAACTGAGCAAGAGGACAAGTACATTAGAGTGTCTAGTTTGAGAAACAGGTGCCTCACAAGTCCTCAACTGGCAGACTCATTAAATAGTACCTGAAAAACACCAGTCTCAATGTCAACAGTGAAGAGGCGACTCCGGGATGCTGGCCTTCTAGGCAGAGTTGAAAAGAAAAAGCCATATCTCAGACTGGCCAATAAAAATAAAAGATTAAGATGGGAAAAATAACACAGACACCGGACAGAAGAACTCTGCCTAGAAGGCCAGCATCCCAGAGTCACCTCTTCACTGTTGACGTTGAGACTGGTGTTTTGCGGGAACTATTTACTGAAGCTGCCAGTTGAGGACTTGACCGGTAGTGTATATAAATATTTTTAGGAACTCAGTCGGGGTCTCAATTTACTGTTGAGCGTTAGAATAGTAGAATACACAAAGTGCAATATTAAATTGTGGTTGTGTATCAGCAGTTTTTCTATTGTTATGTCAGTCACTGACTGTCATTCAATTAGCCATGTCAGCTAACATTTTTTAGACTGGTTAAAAAGTCTAGCCAGCTATCTAAACTTATAGTAATCATGTCTGAATGATTACTACAGGGCTTGTGCCTAGTGGCCCTGACCTCCAGGGGCCCCCTAGTGGTTAATAGCATTGGGCCAGTAACCGAAAGGTTGCTGGTTCGAATCCCTGTGCAGACTAGGTTGTTGTGCCCTTGAGCAAGGCAGCCTAATTGCTCTGGATAAAATGGCAAAATTAGTAGAATTGAATTAAACTTCTCTCTACCCCATGGCAAAATGTGTAAACTTGTAGAAAGCTTGCTTTAAAACTGCAACATTTTCTCTACTCCCCCTATCAAAATGTGTAGAATTTCAGGAAATTAGCTTTAAAACTAACATTTTTCTCTAAGCCGCCAAGAAGAGGGCCCTTAAAATGTTTTGCCCTAGGGACGTCCCTGCGCACACACACACACACACATACACACACACACACACACACACAACTCTCCTCTGTTTCACCTGGGGCTCCTAAGACTTGGGCCATGTAATTGCGTTAGCCCCAAGGCTGGTGTAGCGAGCAGAGCTGAGGGTGTAGAGATCAAAGGTGCCTCTCCCATACACATGAAATGGAGACATTCAGCACACAGGACGATCATTCAGATAAGATGAAGAGACATTTCCTCCGGGGTGGAGAGGAGAAATGAAAGGCTGTGTTTTCTTCATTATTATTAAGATCTGACTCTCTGTTCACATGGTTCCTTTCTGCATGCTACAGATTGTGTGAGTGCCGATTAAGCCAACTTCTCCAAGCTGCAATTCACTCAATTACTCTCAATTATCCCACTGGCCTGACTTGTATCGTCTCTCTGCAGTTCAATTGTGAACTGAAACAACTTGTTGATTGACAGTGAGAACCAATTAGAAGGCAGGAGAGAAACTCGAGGGCCTCTGGTAATTATCCCTGATTGGCTGTGACACTCAGACATTCCACAGCCCCCATCAAAATAGTTGGTGTCTGTATTGATACACTGAAGGTGGTGTTTGAAATGGTTTCATGACCCACATTATATCACACCACCACATAACATTCTTCTCTATTGATAACATATGCTGTAATGTAAATTACTTTAGGAAGGAGGATTTTTAAATAGAAAGAGTACAGCCTTATATGCTTTCAGTTATGCACGGTAAGGCAATGTGCTGAAGGGCACAATAAAGTTAACAGCTTTGTAATGCTGAATGATAAGATTAACTTGTTTACCTTGTGTTTTCTAAGGTAAACCTCAGTCTGTGTCTGACTTGGTGCATTCAGGCTCAAGGCTTTAATAAGTGGAGTCTCCAGCACTGAGGACCTAACATGGTGAATAACCTTTCAGAACCATGGAGAGCTCTATTGCCTAAACACTGTCCTTCAGAATAAGTATCTTTCCATCTAACTCAGCTTCAGCACCATGGATAGCTCCATGTGCTAGGAACAAGCATGTAGTACCAGCCATACTTCAGTCTCAGTCAAAACCTACATAGCTGTTTTTACACAGGAAAGTGTGCATTAGCAGTAGTTATGCAAACAATGTAACTACATCAATATGGCTACAGGAGGATCAATTAAAAATAACCCCTGAACTAACTTCATATTTCATGGTAAAATATTTACTCTGTTGATACATGATCCATCTGGGGAAATTCCAACAGGGTGCGTCTCTTTCGGTGTGTATGTACATGTCACAAACATACAGGACAACCTAACAGTAGCACTAACAGGCTTCATACGTTCTTTGTATATTATTAGGAAAGTCGTTGATAGAAATGCACAGAAATGCAGGCAATGCAGTGCAGGGTTATAGTAGGTATACTGTAGGTATACTGTTATAAGAGGGGGGGGGTTTAGAGGGTTAAAGTTGCATTTTTTACAACCAAATCTCTATTTTTGATGTAAATTACATGTTATAGAAGGGTCTAGACACCGTTTTTTAGATTTCATGTTTTTGAGAAACTTACTCCAAACAGTAAATCACCTCATCCTCGTTGTGTAGTTTTATGGGCCTTGTAAAAAAAAATGAGCGAAGGCTCCAAAAACACCCAAATACGTCCTTTTAGAAACGGCAAAGCTCTCAATATAGTGATGCAGGTCTTTAGATTTTATTTATTTTAATTGAACCTTTATTTAACTTGGCAAGTCAGTTAAGAACAAATTCTTATTTACAATGGCGGCCTACCAGAAGGCAAAAGGCCTCCTGTGGGGACGGGGGCCAGGGATTAAAAAATTAAATACAATATAAATATAGGATAAAAAACACACATCACAACAAGAGAGACACAACACTACATAAAGAGAGACCTAAAACAACAACATAACAAGGTGGCAACACATGACATCAAAGCATGGTAGCTACACAACATGACAACAACATGGTAGCTACTCAACATGACAACAACATGGTAGCTACACAACATGACAACAACATGGTAGCTACACAACATGACAACAACATGGTAGCTACACAACATGGTAGCAACACAACATGACAACAACATGGTAGCTACACAACATGACAACAACATGGTAGCTACACAACATGACAACAACATGGTAGCTACACAACATGACAACAACATGGTAGCTACACAACATGACAACAACATGGTAGCAACACAACATGACAACAACATGGTAGCAACACAAAAACATGGTGCAAACATTATTGGACAAAGTCAACGGCACAAAGGGCAAGAAGGGAGAGACAAAGATACATCATACAAAGCAGCTACAACTGTCAGTAAGAGTGTCCATGATTGAGTCTTTGAATGAAGAGATTGAGATAAAACTGTCCAGTTTGAGTGTTTGTTGCAGCTCGTTGTCACGCCCTGACCATAGTAAGCTGTTTTTTCTCTGTATTGGTTGGGGCGTGATGGTGACTTGGGTGGGTCATCTAGGTGAATTTGTATTTCTATGTTGGCCTGATATGGTTCCCAATCAGAGACAGCTGTTTATCGTTGTCTCTGATTGGGGATGATATTTAGGCAGCCATTTTTGTGTTTCGTGGGATCTTGTCTACATTTAGTTGCCTGAGTGCACAACAGTAGCTTCACGTTTCGTTTAGTTGTTTGTTGTTTTGTTTTTGGTGAGTTTCAGTTCATAAAAAATATGTGGAACTCCATTCACGCTGCGCCTTGGTCTCACTCATACAACGAACATGACACTCGTTCCAGTCGCTAGCTGCAGCGAACTGAAAAGAGGAGCGACCCAGGGATGTGTGTGCTTTGGGGACCTTTAACAGAATGTGACTGGCAGAACGGGTGTTGTATGTGGAGGATGAGGGCTGCAGTAGATATCTCAGATAAGGGGGGAGTGAGGCCTAAGAGGGTTTTAGATGTTGTACACATGAAAATGTGTCATTCCAAACTTTATCCATAATGTTATACTCCCTTTTGCGTTACTAGAGCCGTTTCCCCTGTCCAGCTGTTCCATTCTCCTTGTAGCCTGCTGTTACAATGAACTGCTAAAATAAAGGAAACACCAACATAAAGTGTCTTAATAGGGTGTTGGGCCACCATGAGCCAGAACAGCATCAATGCACCTTGGCACAGATTCTGTCTCGAACTTCCTGTGTGGAAGCACCCCATGCTTTCAAAATACTTTGTATCCCTCATTTACTCAAGTGTTTCCTTTATTTTGACAGTTACCTGTAGAATGGACAGAATGTTATGACACAATTTCATGTGTACAACATCTAAAGACCTGAATCACTATACTGAGAGCTTTGCCGTTTCTAAAAGGAGCTATTTGGGTGTTTTTGTTCATGTTTTTCCAGGGCCCCCATACTACACAACGAGGATAAGGAAGTTATTTACTGTTTGGGGTAAGTTTATCAAAAATATGTGAAAAAGGTGCCTGGACCTTTCTATGAAATGCCATTTACATCAAAAATAGAGATAACAGGGGGGTTAACAAGGACAACCCGGCCCATCATGCTCTAGTGACTCCTGTGGCGGGCACACGGTCGCCAGGTGTACGGTGTTTCCCTCGACACATTGGTGCGGCTGGCTTCTGGGTAAAACAAGCATTGTGTCAAGAAGCAGTGTGGCTTGGCAGGGTCGTGTTTCAGAGGATGCATGGCTCTCGATATTCACCTCTCCCGAGTCCGTACGGGAGTTGCAGCGATGGGACCAACTGGGGAGAAAAAGGGGTAAAAAAATCAAATTAAAATAATAACTGGATTTAACTGTAGTCTGAGCCACTGTTGTATACCCACATCTCTTCACGGGGTCACTGTTATTGGATAGTAGTGTTGCCGGCGGTGACAACACAACAACACCCACATGTTCCCTCCGCCTCGCTCCATGATGAGTAGCACCAGTTACCCAGCTCTCTTCTAATTATATTATGGACTTAATGAGTTTTAATTGGGAGGAGATCTTAACTTACAGCCCTAATTGCATCTGATTAAAGACAATATTAGTTTTACTGTCTGGCAAATTGGTTGGGGAGGGGGGCAGGAAGGGGGGGGTTAGGAAGAGCGAGGAGGTTTTTAGTGAGAGATCAATGGTCTCCTTGTGGAGATGGTCATCTAATGGAGAAGAGGAGAAGACAGGAGGAGAGGTGGAGACCAGGAAGAGAGGAGGAGACAGGATGAGAGGAAGAGACCAGGAGGTGAGAAAGAGAGCAGGAGGAGAGGAAGAGAGCAGGAGGAGAGGAAGAGACAGGAGGAGAGGAGGAGACCAGGAAGAGAGGAGGAGACCAGGATGAGAGGAGGAGAAAGAGACCAGGAGGTGAGAAAGAGAGCAGGAGGAGAGGAGGATACGAGGAAGATTAGACCAGGAGAGGAGGAGGAGAGGAGGATGAGGGTAAAGGGAGGTCATCGTGAAGAAAGGATCAAGATGAAGTGGTGTTAATGAGGAGATATAGGAGGAGGGGAGGGAAAATAACTAGGAGAGTGATGGAAGGAGAACTAGGTGAATGATGGAGGGAGGACTAGGAGAATGATGGAGGGAGGACTAGGAGAATGATGGAGGGAGAACAAGGAGAATGATGGAGGGAGGACTAGGAGAATGATGGAGGGAGGACTAGGAGAATGATGGAGGGAGGACTAGGAGAATGATGGAAGGAGAACTAGGTGAATGATGGAAGGAGAACTAGGTGAATGATGGAGTGAGAACTAGGAGAATGATTGAGGGAGGACTAGGAGAATGATGGAGGGAGGACTAGGAGAATGATGGAGGGAGAACTAGGAGAATTATGGAGGGAGAACTAGAGTGATGGAGGTAGGACTAGGAGAATGATGGAGGGAGGACTAGGAGAATGATGGAAGGAGGACTATGAGAATGATGGAGGGAGAAATAGGAGAATGATGGAGGGAGAACTAGGAGAATGATGGAGGGAGGACTAGGAGAATGATGGAGGGAGGACTATGAGAATGATGGAGGGAGGACTATGAGAATGATGGAGGGAGGACTAGGAGAATGATGGAGGGAGAACTAGGAGAATGATGGAGGGAGAACTAGGAGAATGATGGAGGGAGAACTAGGAGAATGATGGAGGGAGAACTAGGAGAATAATGGAGGGAGAACTAGGAGAATGATGGAGGGAGGACTAGGAGAATGATGGAGGGAGGACTATGAGAATGATGGAGGGAGGACTAGGAGAATGATTGAGGAAGGACTAGGAGAATGATGGAGGGAGGACTAGGAGAATGATGGAGGGAGGACTAGGAGAATGATGGAGGGAGGACTAGGAGAATGATTGAGGAAGGACTAGGATAATGATGGAGGGAGGACTAGGAGAATGATGGAGGGAGGACTAGGAGAATGATGGAGGAAGGACTAGGAGAATGATGGCGGAAGGAGAGATAGAGAAAGAGGGAGGTATCGCTTAGAGCTAAAATATTCATAATAACTCCTTTTCAGACTTTGACTGTCTTTGAGTACAACCAAGGTCAGGTGACATGGACCTATCGAGTCCACACTGAAGCATGACTAACATGTTCTCCACAATACATGACCGTATTATAAACCTCCATAGTGTAGACCCTCCTACGCCCTCTTAAGATATCACTAACACTGTCCTTACCCAGATGTGTGTTCTTCCATAGCCTCACAGTATGTATTTGAGAAGATTAGTTGGCTTACAGGGTTCTTAAGAGCGGAATACTGCAGGGAAATCATTAAGCTGTGTGATAGGGAGCAGGTTTCACTGGTTAAACACACCTATAGCACAGGGATATGCATACACAACGGAACGTACAGTGTTTTAATCATTCATGAACACTAACAACACCACTATGTGTAGACACACACACAGACTGTAGGTATGCACACACACGTAACACTCAGACACACACACACAGCCCCTCTCTCTCTCTCCATCTCTCACTCTCTCCTTTCAAAGCTCTACTCATCTTGGCCTGGATCAGTGGTGAGTCAAAGACAGACACTAGAGAGCTGCAGGTAAATGATGCTAATATGAGGGTTATTTCCTCTGGCTTGTGAAGTAAAGCACATGCTTAATTGCCATCCTCACCTGACCAATTGTATAATTTCCTTTATTTTTTCACAACAGCCTCTCCTGCCCAGACTAGGAGCAGGTAATGAGCTGGAGGTGTCCCCCAAAGCTTTAGACGAGGCGGCTTGAAATAGGTTTCACTAATTTACCAATTACTCATAAGGTACAGTTGTGAGAGAGCGAGTGTCCCTGAGTACCTAGCTAGCTACCCCCACCACCACCACTCCTATATCCTCTTAGTGAGAGAGCAAGATCCCCAAGTCATTAAGTAGCTAGCTACCCCCACCACCACTCCTATAGCCTCTTAGTGAGAGAGCAACTTCCCCAAGTCATTGAGTAGCTAGCTACCCCCATCACCACTTCTCCTATATCCTCTTAGTGAGAGAGCAACTTCCCCAAGTCATTGAGTAGCTAGCTACCCCCACCACCACCACTCCTATATCCTCTTAGTGAGAGAGCGAGTTCCCCAAGTCATTGAGTAGCTAGCTACCCCCACCACCACTCCTATAGCCTCTTAGTGAGAGAGCGAGTTCCCCAAGTCATTGAGTAGCTAGCTACCCCCACCACCACTCCTATAGCCTCTTAGTGAGAGAGCGAGTTCCCCAAGTCATTGAGTAGCTAGCTACCCCCACCACCACCACTCCTATAGCCTCTTAGTGAGAGAGCGAGTTCCCCAAGTCATTGAGTAGCTAGCTACCCCCACCACCACCACTCCTATATCCTCTTAGTGAGAGAGCGAGTTCCCCAAGTCATTGAGTAGCTAGCTACCCCCACCACCACTCCTATAGCCTCTTAGTGAGAGAGCGAGTTCCCCAAGTCATTGAGTAGCTAGCTACCCCCACCACCACTCCTATAGCTTCTTAGTGAGAGAGCGAGTTCCCCAAGTCATTGAGTAGCTAGCTACCCCCACCACCACTCCTATAGCTTCTTAGTGAGAGAGCGAGTTCCCCAAGTCTTTGAGTAGCTAGCTACCCCCACCACCACTCCTATAGCTTCTTAGTGAGAGAGCGAGTTCCCCAAGTCTTTGAGTAGCTAGCTACCCCCACCACCACTCCTATAGCTTCTTAGTGAGAGAGCGAGTTCCCCAAGTCTTTGAGTAGCTAGCTACCCCCACCACCACTCCTATAGCTTCTTAGTGAGAGAGCGAGTTCCCCAAGTCTTTGAGTAGCTAGCTACCCCCACAACCACCACTCCTATAGCTTCTTAGTGAGAGAGCGAGTTCCCCAAGTCTTTGAGTAGCTAGCTACCCCCACAACCACTTATATAACCTCTTAGTGAGAGAGTGAGTTCCCCAAGTCTTTGAGTAGCTAGCTACCCCCACCACCACTCCTATAGCTTCTTAGTGAGAGAGCGAGTTCCCCAAGTCATTGAGTAGCTAGCTACCCCCACCACCACTCCTATAGCCTCTTAGTGAGAGAGCGAGTTCCCCAAGTCATTGAGTAGTTAGCTACCCCCACCACCACTCCTATAGCCTCTTAGTGAGTGAGCGAGTTCCCCAAGTCTTTGAGTAGTTAGCTACCCCCACCACCACTCCTATAGCCTCTTAGTGAGAGAGCGAGTTCCCCAAGTCTTTGAGTAGTTAGCTATCCCCACCACCACTCATATAGCCTCTTAGTGAGAGAGTGAGTTTCCCAAGTCTTTGAGTAGCTAGCTACCCCCACCACCACTCCTATAGCCTCTTCCCACTGCAGTCATCATCACTCCATTACTGTGGTCCTCCGCTCTTCTGCTCATCCTTTGGCCTTTTCCACTTCTGTGAGGAAGCTTGGTCCCATCTGCACTTTGGAAATTAGTATGCTCCTCTTGTGCCTTGGAGGGAGGGAGGGAGTGTTTGTGGGAGTGGAGTGAGGGAGTGTGTGAATGTGTTGGCGTTGGCAAGACTGCTTCTGTGTTTAAGTGAGTTGGGACCAGTCCCACTGACCAGATGATCATGAGTTGGGTGTCTGGAGACATGAAGACTTATGAGAACAGGGATCAGCTTCACACGAACAAAGTTTTGCTCCAGGTGGAAATCACATTTTTCACCGATAGAAACACTTTCCCAAGATGTGTTCCACTGATTCCCTCCCATCAAAACCTAACCCGAGGAATTTCAGGTCTCAATGACATAAAACTAAGCTTCATTTTTGGTTATATTGGCCTGAATACTCGTTATGTGTGAGTCTAAGCACATCAATCCCTGATAGTGGCTGTGCCAATGCTTCTGTGTGGACATCATGCGTCCAATGTGCAACACGTGCGTTTAATGTGTGCACACACTGCAAGTGTGAGTGTGTGTCTGAGTGTGAGTGTGTGTGTGTGAGTGTGAGTGTGTGAGTGTGAGTGTGTGAGTGTGAGCGTGTGAGTGTAAGTATGAGTGTGTGTGTGTGTCTGTATCAAGAGTGTATCCAGAGAGTAGAACATGTTCCTGCCTTTCTCATCAGTCAATGAGTACCTTGAACTCCAGGGTAATTGTGACTAATTAAGACAAATAATTGAGTCAATTAAGCCGTGAAAGAGTTTGAATAAAACAGAGAGTTGATCTGTCTGTCCAAGCGGTGCATGTCAAATATTATGTCACTGCACTCATTCTTCTCTAGTCACTCGCTCCCCTCACAAACTACTGTATATGTGTCTTACATACAGCTCTCTCTCTGTATCTCTTGCTCTCTACTGTACCTCTCTGTTCCTCCCTCTCTCTCGTCCTCTCATCCCCCACATGCTAATGGACTCCACAACCCCTCCTCCCTTCCCATGTCTGTCTAATCAAAAATCAATTAAAAACACCTTGCCACCAAGTCTCGAGAGCCCGGCCCGGGCTGAGGGTGGAACGGAAACACTTCTCCCTCTATTCTCTCTCTCCTCTCTCTCTCTCTCCCTCTATTCTCTCTCTCCTCTCTCTCTCTCCCTCTATTCTCTCTCTCTCTCTCTCCCTCTGTTCTCTCTCCTCTCTCTCTCTCTCCCTCTATTCTCTATCCTCTCTCTCTTTCTCTCTCCCTCTATTCTCTCTCCTCTCTCTCTCCCTCTATTCTCTCTCCTCTCTCTCTCTCTCTCTCTCTCTCTCCCTCTGTTCTATTTCTCTCCACTC
The DNA here is from genome assembly GCF_002021735.2 of Oncorhynchus kisutch. NCBI lineage: Eukaryota > Metazoa > Chordata > Actinopteri > Salmoniformes > Salmonidae > Oncorhynchus > Oncorhynchus kisutch. Next base: position 67,886,798 of record NC_034183.2, read on the forward strand.
TTTGCGTCTCTCTTCCTGTGCTAAGCACCGCCCCTCCTGTCTACTGGAAGTTCGCAAAATGATTTACGAGAACTGAGAACTTAATTTATATATTATTTTCCTGCTGCATCCTCTCATTTATTTATTAGATTTTTCTCCCCGCCACGCTGCCTCTTCCTGTCTCTGGCGTGGAAGAGGAGGAGGAGGAGAGGAGGACGGGAGGATGGGATTAGAGGGGTAATGTGGTCTCAGGGCAGTCCAGCAGACTGGCAGGCCTGCAGACATGGAACAGATCTGTCCCACAGTTAATGGCATTAGTGCTGTCTCTGAGCTGAATGAGGGAGGGGAGGGATGGAGGAAGAGAGAGGAGGGGAGGGAGGGGAGGGGTAGGTTAGGGGAGGGGAGGGGAGTCCGACTGGGAGAGACAGACAAACATATTAAAACTGCCTCTCTACCAGCCACACACCTACTGTTTACTTTACTCCAACTAAACTGTGTGTCCCTCAACACACACTCTCCATCTGCACCTGTACACACAGCAATACACTTACATGCACTCCTGCACCGATTCACACAAACGCTCTCAAACAAACAAACAAAAATACACACACATTCATGCGTATGCATGTACGCACACACACACACACCACACAAACACATAGAAACACCCACAGCACACATGGATACAAACAGAAACAACTATTTTTTCTCTCTCCATGTCAGGTGCAAATGGACTTCAGTGCAAAGGCAAACACGGTGCTCAGCAGAGAGGGGACATCATTGTCGACTCTGTCGACTGTCTATGCGGATAAAGCTACAATCACTCCTCTCCGAGCTAGTCTCTCCTTTACTCATTTGCACTTCCACAGTTTTCTAACAAGGTGTTACTGATCCTTGCGGCTTTGGTGACGTCAACACCAACACCGCGTTCTCCTGGCTGTCTCTCAGTAGAGTGTCCAAACACAGCAGTCCTCCCAGCCTCCCTGCCTGGGTATCAAAGCCCCAAGGAACAACCACCAACACAGGCTCAAATTACCCTCAGCAGCTTGCTGGGAGAGACACAAACACACAGCAGAGCTGAGAGGAGAGACCAGAGGAGAGACCAGAGGAGAGACCAGAGACGAGAGAGAGACAACACAACACAGGTGGGGAGGGAGAGCGAGTGAGAGACAGAGAGACAGGGAGATAGATAGAGAGATAGCGAGAGAGAGAGAGAGAGAGAGAGAGAGAGAGAGAGAGAGTGTGAGAGAGAGTGTGAGAGAGAGAGAGAGAGAGAGAGAGAGAGAGAGAGAGAGTGTGAGAGAGAGAGAGAGAGAGAGAGAGAAAGGGTGAGAGAGTGAGAGAGAGAGAGAGAGAGAGAGAGAGAGAGAGAGAGAGGGGAAGGATCAGCAATGAAATGCCAGGGACAGCTGGAGGAGAGGACAGGAGAAAGGGCAGACAAAGAGAGGAGAGGAGGAGAGTTGTAGCCTTTTAAACATGCACACATCTAGTGCATGAACTTTGGCATTGTTACTGGCAACAGGAGAGGGAGTGGAGAGGGAATGAGAGAGGACACTGACAGACAGGTGGAGCCAACGCACACTGGCTTGTGATGGATGAAGAGGGGATTTAGTAAATATACATGGAGCCCTCCTCCCTGGCACGTTGTGCTGCCTCAGCACACAGCAGATTGGCTGCTTCGCCCCATTGTCTCCCTCCACCTGAAAAAGGTTAAGTCATGAAAATATTGTCTCGGATCATGAAAATATTAACAAGTCTTGCCCTCCCTGCTAACGTGAACCTAGTCACAGGGAGAAGGGGAGAGGATAGAGTATGGAGGAGAGAGAAAGAGAGGAGGAGGGTAGAGAGATACTAACTTAGCCTCCAGTGCTCTCTCTTTTTATCTCTGTGTATCCAAGGCCACCTCGGGCTCCAAAGGTGTGTCTGCAAACAGCTTTAGACAGAGCTAATGATTCCATAGGGGAGAGCTGTCATAGCCGCCCCCCACAGAGGTCCTCCTGAGCCCCCAGGAAGGTGTGTGGTTGTAAGGGGAACGGCTTTACAGGTATAGGCCCTGGTAAAGGTCACCTACTGATGGAGAATGGAGATAGGGCTCCCAATGGTCACTCTGCATATAAAGGGATGGATTAAGGTCCAGTGTTTTTCCTGATTGAAATTCCTTAACCCACAGCTCCTGCACCAGTGATTCTGAGCCTCAAAATAATTAAGAATTCAGGCTTTTATGGCATATGGTACTTTATTTTGCCATTGGGCTTCACCATATTAGCATATTAGCATAGTACTGTTTAAAGCATATTGCTTTGAATACTCTGAAGAATTACCTTTATGTTATGGTAACTGAATGCTAACTTTATGCTCACTGTGTGAATACTGTACAGGGTTATAGCTGTAGTGTTTGTCCAATATGACCGTAATCTCATTCTCCAGTCCACCGCTCCAGCCTCTGCATCACCACAGAACAGCACTGGCCACTAGGATAGACAGCACTTCATCAATCACTCTCCTGTCCTGACACTCTGCCAACACACTGCATGGAGATGATGAGAGGAAAGCCTTTCATGTACTACCTGCCTTTCACTTCAGTAAACACACACACACCAACACACACCAACACACACGTAATAATTTCACTGAAATCAAAAAACAGAAATCTCTCTCGCCGCCAATTTATCAAGCTGCCACTTTCTGTCAGTGCTGTGTCGTCATAGCCTTTTATCCCCAGCATCATTATTTTGTGTCTCAATGGCAGAGACAGTCTCTAGCTGTGGAGGCAGAGGAACATCAAGGCAGAGAGTCTCTGGCTGTGGAGGCAGAGGAACATCAAGGCAGAGACAGTCTCTAGCTGTGGAGGCAGAGGAACATCAAGGCAGAGAGTCTCTGGCTGTGGAGGCAGAGGAACATCAAGGCAGAGAGTCTCTGGCTGGGGAGGCAGAGGAACATCAAGGCAGAGAGTCTCTGGCTGTGGAGGCAGAGGAACATCAAGGCAGAGACAGTCTCTAGCTGTGGAGGCAGAGGAACATCAAGGCAGAGACAGTCTCTGGCTGTGGAGGCAGAGGAACATCAAGGCAGAGACAGTCTCTAGCTGTGGAGGCAGAGGAACATCAAAGCAGAGAGTCTCTGGCTGGGGAGGCAGAGGAACATCAAGGCAGAGACAGTCTCTGGCTGTGGAGGCAGATGAACATCAAGGCAGAGACAGTCTCTAGCTGTGGAGGCAGAGGAACATCAAGGCAGAGACAGTCTCTGGCTGGGGAGGCAGAGGAACATCAAAGCAGAGAGTCTCTGGCTGGGGAGGCAGAGGAACATCAAGGCAGAGACAGTCTCTTGCTGTGGAGGCAGAGGAACATCAAGGCAGAGAGAGTCTCTGGCTGTGGAGGCAGAGGAACATCAAGGCAGAGACAGTCTCTGGCTGGGGAGGCAGAGGAACATCAAAGCAGAGAGTCTCTGGCTGGGGAGGCAGAGGAACATCAAGGCAGAGACAGTCTCTTGCTGTGGAGGCAGAGGAACATCAAGGCAGAGAGAGTCTCTGGCTGTGGAGGCAGAGGAACATCAAGGCAGAGACAGTCTCTAGTTGTGGAGGCAGAGGAATCGCAAGGCAGAGACAGTCTCTAGCTGCACTCTCCATGATGTCCTCCGTGATGTCCTCCATGATGTCCTCCATGATGTCCTCCATGGTGTCCTCCATGATGTCCTCCATGATGTCCTCCATGATGTCCTCCCGTGATGTCCTCCGTGATGTCCTCCCATGATGTCCTCCGTGATGTCCTCCATGATGTCCTCCATGATGTCCTCCATGGTGTCCTCCAAATCAGAAGGAACAATAATCCTGTTACAATGAGGCGTAATGAAAAAGAGCTTTTAGTGTTTTTCTGATCAGTCCACTAGAACACTTATCTGAACATCAGCAGTGGAGCATAAAAAGAGTCGCTTTAATCAGATTCATGGCGCTTTAAAAGCCTTACTGCACACAGCAGTGGAGTCCCAAATGGCCCCGTATTCCCTGTATGGTGCACTACTTTTGACCAGGGACTGGCTGATGGGCGCCTGACGTGTCTTCGTTAGTTTTCCGCTGTAAGCCCTGTAAGTAAGAAGATAGAGGGCTTGTCGGTTAGAGGGATGTGTGATTTTAGAGGGATGTGTGAGAGGGATGTGTGATTTTAGAGGGATGTGTGATTTGACCAGTGAATAGCTGCACAGCCCACACACTAGCTGTATGCAGCCACTGCAGTGAAAACTCACACACTAGGAGGGGGACACACATACAGTGTGCTGTGACGCACTTAAGCGTAGTGGGTGCGGAGTCAGGCGCAGGAGGCAGAAAGTACTGAGCAGTGCTTTATTTAGGCACAGGGAAAATCATGCGCGCCAAAACTCACAGGCGCAACAAACACAATACCCAAAACCAGGACCTAACAAGTCCAGAGGGAAAACCCCAAAACGAAACACGCTACCAATACACTACCACACACAAACACAGTGGGGAAAAATAAGCCCGCACAAAGAGCAGGCGGGCCGAGCAGTTTAAATAGCCCAACTAAATGTAAACAAGAAACAGGTGTAACTAATAAGACAAAACCAGCAGCTAGTAGACCGGTGACGACGTCCGCCGAGCTCTGCCCGAACATGAAGAGGAGCCACCTTCAGTAGGAGTCGCGACATATGCACACACACTCACACAAAAACACACACATGCACACACACAGTACATGCACACTGATTAGGGGATTCCGTGAGACTTACTCCCCCTCCTCCCTCAAGATAGGGAGACTCTGGGAAGTACTCTCAGTGGCCCCAGCCAAGGTCGGCACTGAATCTTGCTCAGACAGAACGTTCTGGTCTGTTTTTAAGATACTATTATAGACATATGGTACAGTCTATGGTTATACATAATTCAAATCAATTTCATACGATTATATGGCTTCAGGGTGGAATATTCTAGTCATTCATATAAATTCCATCAACACATCCGATTCATGGCGCTTTAAAAGCCTTACTGCACACGGCTGTGGAGTCCCAAATGGCCCCCTATTCCCTGTACGGTGCACTACTTTTGACCAGGGACTGGCTGATGGGCGCCTGACGTGTCTTCGTTAGTTTTCCGCTGTAAGCCCTGTAAGTAAGAAGATACCAATTAGAGGGCTTTGGATGTGTGATTTGACCAGTGAATAGCTGCACAGCCCACACACTAGCTGTATGCAGCCACTGCAGTGAAAACTCACACACTAGGAGGGACACACACATACAGTATGCACACACACTCACACACTAGGAGGGACACACACATACAGTATGCACACACACTCACACAAAAACACACACATGCACACACACATATTCATGCAGGCACACATACAGTACATGCACACACACACACACTCACACAAAAACACACACATGCACACACACATTTTCATGTAGGCACACATACAGTACATGCACACACACACGCACGCACACATGCACACACACACAATCATGCAGGCACACACACACACACATGAACACACTCACACACACACGTATGTTCCCTCACTACATCGCTACACACCTACACATCCGTCCATGACTCACACACAGGAATTCATCTATCAGTGGTTCACATTGCCCTCCAGCTAGCTGGAGCTGCTGCAGACATTGATCAAACTGACTGTTAACATGAAGAAGTTCAAAATCTGACTTTTCTAATCCCTTTACTGCCAACAACCTTCCTCACCCCCATAGCGGAAACAAAAGATACACACTTTGACACACACTCATATTCACAAAAATACATGCATGTATACAAACTCATTTGCACGCTGGCATGCACACAAATGAACACACATACTCAATGGAAAACTCACCCAGAAATGTAAACAAATCTAGGGTTTTTCTCCCCTCTCAAACCTCCATTGAAGGAGTGAAATCCCTGCAAGAGGTGGTTGTAGTGTGAGTATAGCAGCCTCACACTGAGTTCCACTGAACTTCCTCTGCAGTCTCTTTGTGTGTTTGTGATGTGGCCAACATGCGTCCATGCTAACCTATGGAAGTGAACCAGGGTCATGTTCCTCAACTTGTCCAATATTACATTTTCTATTCAAATACCTTTTTGCTAAATTTTTCTTTGGTGTGCACCAATGTATACAACCCAGGGTTTGGGCTTCTGCCCTCTGGTATTCCACCACTAGGTGGAGCTCTATGGAACAGACTGCACTGCTCAGACAGGAGCTCAGATGGAGCATGCTCATACACTGATGAATTATCATTTCAACTTCAATAAACACTCTTCACTTTCCAAGAAAACGTGGATGCATTGAGTTGTGCTTGTTGCTTCCGGCGCTATAATCCTCCTGGAAGGTAAAAGAACAGAGAGATGCTTAACATGTGTTCCCAAATCACACCTGCCTCCACATTATCATCATTCCACGTGTGGGAAATATCCAACACATGAAATACAATACATCTCTTGATATTACCTCTGAGAGTTATGAGAATCACAGAAGGCTCCAGTCAAGAGAAGGAGGAGAGGAATCACTCAGAGAGAAGTACTTGTATCACCATAATAAGCAACGTCCGTAAGGGTGGCTAGACATTACACAATTTTTGCCCCGATGAGCATTTCTCAAATCACAGACAAATAGTTTACATTTTGGGGAAAACGTTAAGTCTCAGCCCTCAACGTGTTAGCACTTCTCCCAATTGCGATTGATAGTTCTTTTGGGCTCTATGGCACCCAGATCATTTACCAGACATGTTTGAAAAATGTGGCAGTGGTCCTATAAGATGAAAGGTGTGCCCAAGACTAATCTGCTGTCAGCCAATCAGCCAACTCAAAACTACATTATAACTTCCATTCTCTCATGATGGCCGGACATCGTCCCACATTTGTACAAATAAACAGATCAAATCCAACATGTTTAGGCCTAATTCCACGTGCACATAGGTATTTTAGCGGTCTGCTCCGTTGGAATCGAACAGCATCTTTATTTCTCGCTGAAGGATTGATTCTTGCCATGTCAAAAGGCAAGTCTGTCCTTGTTACCAGCGAGAAAAAAGACTAGGGGCTAGATTCAATCCATGTCGCAGAAGGATCCGCCTTATATCTTGATAGACATTTAAAAGCTTTTTTATGCTGATCTTCCATGTACTCTTGACTGACTTGTCAAATGTGAGATGTATGGTATTCAGGAGACCTGACACAGCATTGTAGTGTATTGGGGGTCTTGGTTAAGCGCTCACCCTCTTTTCCCCTTTTCTCACTGAAGTGAAAAGACTGAGGTGAGAGCTCCTACACAAGGGAAAGAGAATAGAGAGTGGAATGAACGTAAGCAACTTTGCCTTCAGCGCCCGTTTCATTGTGGTTTCCAGAGAAGCCCCTCACTGGGGTTTAGAGTCGAGTCTGCCAACTGCTCAAGCCAGACCAAACAGTAACAAAAAAGTGTGCTTAGTTTGCACCAGAGTCAAAGAAAGGTATTGTCTTTTGTTTTGCAGTTCCGGAGCTATCAGCCTTTGTTCGAACAGTTTTGCATATTCATCCCCCTCACGGCCCACATAGATGTTAATGCACGCCCACACTAACACATCTGAGTGAGCAGGGCAAACAAATGCTCCATTTCTCATACTCACTCACTCACTCACTCACTCACTCACTCACTCACTCACTCACTCTCTCACTCTCTCTATCTCTCTCTTTCTCTCTCACTCTCACTCTCTCTCTTTCCCTCTCTCTCTGTCTCCATCTCTGTCTTTGTCTCTCTCCTCTCTCTCGTTTTTTTCTGGGTTTCCTCTCACGCACTGCCCCCCCCCCCCCCCCCCCACACACACACACACACAAACTACACAAACTTTGTGAAAGAGAGAGTTGTTGGCAGCAGCCACCTCTCAGTGTGCTGGATCAGCTGAAATAGGTTCCGGTGCTCAGATCCCACTGTATGGCCTGATCTCCAGTCAGTGGAGTTAGCCTGCAGGGAGTCAGTTTAGAGCTGTGCGCCAGGGACACTGCTGCTTCACACACACTACAGAAGAGAAGATCTGGCCAGGAGTCTATGTCTGTGTCTCAAACGGCAGCCTATTCACTACATAGAGCCCTGGTCAAAAGTTGTGCACTACATACACTACATACAGGGAACAGGGTGCCATTTAAGATGCAGACAATGGTGGACCCTGATCAAGAGTACTGCACTACATGATGATGAAAAATGATGCCGTTTGAGACACAGCCAATGGCAACGGCCCAGGTCAAAAGTAGTGCACTACATAGTGAATAAGGTGCTATTTGAGACACAGCCAATAGCAACGACAGGGCTGTATCTATCTCACTAGCTGGTAATGGAGTTGGCATATGTAGGAGCTACTTTATCCACATGACATCATTCCTGGCGAATGTGATATGATGATTCAACAGTGTTTTGACATGAGAGGACAGAATCGTGATGATCCACATGACAGAACAACATGCCTAGCAACCTCCTCAGGCTCTAGTGTCACAACACTGACCTTGTAAGCACGATGTGTCAAACAGAATGTACTGTCAAGACAGAGCAGCATTCCAGGAAAGGATACCTTTAATAGCCAAAGTCATGTCACTACAGTTTCATGTTAGTTGGAGAGTAGTTACTGTTAAGTATTATCATAAGTATCATAAGTATTATCATAAGTATCATAAGTATTATCATAAGTATCATAAGTATTATCATAACTATCATAAGTATTATCATGACTATCATAAGTATTATCATAACTATCATAAGTATTATAAGTAGTATCATAACTATCATAAGTATTACCATAACTATCATAACTACCATAAGTATTATCATAAGTGTCATAAGTATTATCATAACTATCATAATTATTATCCTACGTATCATAAGTATTATCAAAACTATCATAAGTATTATCATAACTATCATAGGTATTATCATAACTATCATAAGTATTATCATAACTATCGTAAGTATTATCATAACAATCATAAGTATTATCATAACTATCATAAGTATTATCATAACTATCATAAGTATTATCATAACTATCATAGGTATTATCATAACTATCATAAGTATTATCATAACTATCATAAGTATTATCATAACTATCATAAGTATTATCATAACTATCATAAGTATTATCATAGGTGCCTAAGTCTCCACCCCCTTGGATTT